>NC_065556.1:11851444-12160018 GCF_022605725.1 Anthonomus grandis grandis
CCAGAGGCGTTGCAAAATAATTTTTGCTGTTACAGTTACTGGGGAGAGCAGACCTAATGGGTCGAAGATTTGGGCTATTGTTGACAAAATATGTCGTTTGGTTATGTTTAAATTTGGATTTTTCTCAATTTTGTATTGTAGAGTATCTGAAGATGGGTCCCAAAGAAGACCAAGTGTCTTGCTAGGATGTTCTGAGTCAAATTGTACGATATTATTTGTATCAGTCAGTTCCGGGACATTGGAAGACCATTTTCTAAGTGTAAAACCATGTGAACTTAAAATATCAAAAATTTTAGTTTTTAGAGATTTGACCTCGTTGATAGTACTACCACCTGTTAGTAAGTCGTCGACGTAAAAATCATGAAGGATGATATTACTTATTATAGGGTCAGTTTCTCTGTGCATAAAACCAATTTCTTGTAAACATCTAGTCGCCAAGTATGCTGAAGATGCCGTGCCATAAGTGATTGTATTCAATTCGAATGTTTTTAAAGACTCAGAAGGATTTGACCTCCAGAGAATCTTTTGTAAGCATCTTTGTTCAGGAGAAACAAGAATTTGACGATACATTTCCTCAATGTCAGCATTTAAAACAATAGGATAGGTTCTAAATCTTAAAATAATTGAAATTAAGTCGTCTTGAACAGTGGGTCCTACTAACATTAAGTCATTTATCGAAAAACCAGATGTGGACTTGGCTGAGCCATCGAAAACTACTCGAAGGCGAGTTGTTGTGCTAGAGTTCTTTATCACGCAATGATGAGGTAGATAAAATCCAGAAGTATTGTTTTGTTGATCTGAGAGAGCCATGTGATTTAAGCATAAGTATTCATCAATAAAATGGGTGTATTGCTGTTTTAAATCTGAATTTGCATTAAGCCTTTTCTCAAGTGAATAGAATCGATTGGTTGCAGAAGTATGTGAGTCACCAAGCATAGAGTGATGATCGTGTTTTAAAGGAATTTTAACAATAAATCGACCATTGGCAGTTAATTTGGTGTTTTGTTTAAAATGAGTTTCACAAAGTTCTTCTTCCTCTGAAAGGAATCTTTTATATTTACACTCCTCTAGCAGCCAAAACTTCTCTATTTGTTTCTCTAATGAATCATTGACCGATAGATTACATAGGGAAACTTGTTGAAGATTACTGTTAATTGCGGGTACAGGACCTGACACAATCCAACCTAATTTCGTTTTTTGTAGTATAGGATAACCCTTATTTAATTTAATTTGTCCCACCGAGAGTAAATCATAAAAATGTTCAGCACCTATCAACAAATCTACGGGCAAGCTTTCATTGAATGTTGGATCAGCTAATGATATGTTTGTAGGGACAGAAATTAATTGGGAATTAAAATTAAAAGTTGGTGTATTTGATGTTATTCTAGGAATTACTAGACACGAAAAAATCAAATTAAAATTATTGGTGTTGGAATTTATCTTAACAGTTGTACGATAATTTATTGTTGAATAAGTTTCATTAATTCCCATAATTGAGATATTTGTTTTAAATGTTTGTAGGCCTAGTTTGCAACAAAGGTTTTCAGAAATGTAATTGCTCTGTGAGCCACTATCAAGAATAACTCGGCATGAATGAGGATTTCCAAATTTGTCAAATATTGTTACAACTGCTGTTGACAGTAAAACGCAAGTGTATTTTAAGTTATTATTCGATGTCATGGTTATAGAAGAATGATTTACAAGCGTTGTTACATTAGTGTTTATATCATTTGTGCTAATTGGAGCGGTTCCTTCGAGAACAGCTTGTGAATTTGCTCGATGGATGTTTTCTAAATGAAGAAGAGTATGATGACGTTTATTACATTTTCTACAATGTATTGAATGACAATCTCTTGTAAAGTGACCAGGATGTAGACAATTTATGCATAATTTCAAGCGTTTCGTTTCATTTTACCTATCACTAGGAGTGAGTTTAATAAATTCTGGACACGAAAACAGTAAATGTTCTTTTGAACATAATAAACAATGATGTGTTTTAGTACTTGCAATAAGCGATTTCGAAGTTTTTTGATTGTTATGTAAAAATGAATTAGGCTTAAACGTAAAACGAGGTTTATCCTCATTAAAGTCTAACGACTCAAGTAGTCTACACTTTTCTTTTAGAAAAGTTGTAAATTCTCCATAGGTAGGTAGATTACCTGTATTCGATTTTGTAAGTGAGTGTTCCCAATCCCTTCTAGTTCTGTGATCTAGTTTTGTAGAAATAAGATGTATTATTAATGCATCCCAATGCTGTACAGGTAGTTCTAGTACTTCTAACGCCCTAATATGCTTTTGCATGCTATCTAGGAGAGTTCATAAGCTTTTATATGATTCTTTGTTAATTAATGTCAAATTAAAAAGTGCTTTTATATGATTGCTGACTAAAAGAGGTTTGTTTTCAAATCGCTCTTGCAATAAGCTCCAAGCGAGTGTATAATTTGCTTCAGATATCTCTAGGGATTTAATTGTTTCAGAGGCTTCAGCTTTTAAAGATAATCGTAAGTAGTGGAACTTCTGAACACCAGACAAAGCAGTGTTTTCATGTATTACCGAATTAAATGTGTCACGAAAGAAAAGCCAATTTTCATAGCAACCATCAAATGTTGGTAACGACAAAGTAGGTAATTTAATGTTAGAAAATGATAAATGTTCAGAATTATGATTACTATTTACTGTATGAATACTAGCGTTGTCGGTATCTACAGAAGATGCTGATTTGTCAAAAATAAATTTCTTAACTTCAGCTGTAATGCTATAATAAGCCTTTTCAAATTCTAGACGCTCTTTTTCATGTATAGTATTAACATGTGTATTATAATCATCATCTTCTGCCTCAATATTAGATTGTACAGTGTTAAAATCGTCAAGCAACCTAAGAGCGTTTTCAAGACGAGTTTGCAATTCGATAGTGTTAATTTCAATAGATTGTGTTTTTAAATCTTCAAAATAGTTTTTAAAGCGAGTTAAAGTACGTTTAATTGTAGTACGTTTGTTTTTTGCAATATCTGCCATTATTTATAGCAAATTTATCAAAATACCAAATAAAATATTTAAAGTAAACAAGTGAATATACCGACAATTTTATGATGTAGGTTGTAGCTTCAAATAAATAAATGATATTATGTAGCAAGATGTATCAATGAAACTGTATCAATGTATGCAAAATGTAAGTAAGACAGGCTTTAAATGCCCCAAAATAATGTTTGCAACGAAAGTACCTAAAACATATGCATAAACAACAAACCAAAATCATTAAAGTTAGAAAAATGTTCAATCAGTAGGTATATATTTAAATAAAATGTATTTGTTTACCTTTAAATACACCAAACAATGTCAAACCAAAACAAATGCAACTATAAATAAATAGGGATCAAAAAAGGATACACACTTTATACACTTACCAAACAAATTAGCGAATACCTGATACCTGTGTAGAGCTTTCTTGGCATAATTTCCTCAAGCGAACCATTAAAATTGCAGGCGTCAGCAGTTAGAATTCAAAAATGCTCTTCAGACAATGTTATTAATTGAATACTTCTAGCGCGTTCCCCTGTATGAAGTCAAAACGATCGATCCGTTGGTTTCTTGGCGGTGCGAATCACCGCACAAAGCAGAGACGCCGATTAGTAGATTTTTGTGGCGTTGAAAATGGACGATTTCACAATTTTGTTTTATGTAAATACGATGGTTCATGCGGTTTGAAGGACCATGATTGTTGTGTATGATCTTTTTCAATGTCGAAATTAGTTTTCATACAAATTAAACAATGTTAGTTGCACTTTATACATATATTTGATTAGGTATTAATAACAACATGTGAAGGTATAAAAGTTTGATACAGAGTAATTTTTGATGGTTTTTTTTTGACATGACAAGCTGTCGCGGTGCAAGTAGAGCTGGGCTGTGAGATTTAACACTTATTAGGAACACACTCTGTTCCGCGACTTCAGAAGTTCGTAATTGAGTCAATAAGTTCCCATGAGGCTCGAGTTATATTGTTAGAAGTAAGCAACTTTGTCGAATTATAGGCTTTTTTAGCATTTACGATATTTTCTCTATGTACCTTCAATCTCTGTCTATAGGATGTCAGTAACTCATGGTCATGAACGGTCTTTAGTTGAATATGAAGTAGTCTAAACTGTTTGCCCTCATGAATTATCAATGGTGTTATCCACTGATTAGACTTTCTGTGATATGGCTTTGATTTGTTTACATAAAAAATGCTCATATTAAATAAACTGGAGAACGTGTCAAAGAAATAAAAAAAAATACTTTCAAAATCTAGAGTCTCAATTATTGACAGTCAATGTTCTTTGGACAACAAGTTTTTAAAATAGTATATGTTTTCATCAGGAAAGGATCTAGAACTCATAGAAAATTTGCTTGAATCGTGACTGATTGAGTTTCCCAAGTCAAAACTCAGTATCTGAGCACAATGATCAGAAAACGCCACTTCAAAGATTTCAGTTGAAAACAGGCACCGTTAGTGAATATATTAATCAATTATTAAGTTAGTGAATATTATATATCAATCAAGGTACAGGATGATCCCTGAGTTCTAGAAGGTTTAGAAAAAACTAGTTTAAGACCATATGAGCTAAATGCGTCCACAATATGTACTACTTCTTTACATCTAGAAATAAAATCATAATATTAAAATCACCACAAAAACACATTAAAACATTACGTTTATATATAAGCTTTAAGAATTTCTCAAAGTATTTACTAACAGTAAAATCAGAGCTAGAAGGACGATATATACAAAAAACTTAAATTTTAATGCTACTTACAGCCTGGAGAAGAGCAGCAGCACATTTAGAGTAACCAGACAGTTAAAAGTCTTTATTTTCTACATGTTTGTTTATAAGTACTGAAATCAGATCTGACAAATATCGCCACACCACCACCACCACATCCCTACAGTAGTATGACGCGACCTTATAGTTATTAAGTTTAAAACATGTTATCTATATCTCCGACAATCAAGTTTCTGTGATGCAAACAATTTCAGGATAGGCATTTAAATATAAGAACAGTTCTAAGTCAGCAGATTTAAGTCAAATGCTTCTTGCGTTTAGATTAACAATCTTCACTCCCTTTGTGACTTTAATTTTTTTGGCCTTTCCCGAATACCCGATTTTTCTGTAACTGGATGTAGGCCTTTGGTTTTGGAGACGAAAAAATGTGAATTTCTTGATAACTATTTCTTCCCACCAGTTTTTAGGCTGTAGCAGATTTTCCACAATTTCTTTAGGTGCCTTAACTTTGAAAGCCTCGTATTTCTTAGACTTAACATCTGTATTTTTAATTATAAATCTAATGTCCCGTCCAAAGTTAGCCTTCAGATATTTCATAAAATCAGACTCACCAATATTAAGTGAGACTTTTGAGACCTATATTGAAGTCTACTCCATTGATGCCACCAGCTTTCCAGGATTATTGTCAGATCTCCTTTGGCCAATTATAGAGTGACTGATTTAAAACTCTGTCTAAGTTTAGACTATCACTACCATTATCTCCTCGAGCTAAGTTAAGATAATTGCTGAAATTCTATTGAGTTAAGGCAATATAGCATGATTTACGTTGTGTACCGATATAGGAGGTTTTTGTGAAATATTGCTATTGGTTTTGTTTATGTTACTCTGAGAATTTAAATTTATAGCCATATTAAGATTTTCTAAGAGTAATCTTTGCAATTCCAAGCCATTTTGCTTAACAACCTCCACAAGACTTCCAAGTTAGATAGCTAGACTATTAATTTGCTTATTTAAAGATTTGGTAATTTTTTTATTAACCAATAATTTAAGTATTTTAAGTTAACTCTCTTGAGTTGATATCGGGTTTTAAAACATGTTCCTCTATAAGTTTAACTTTATTTTCCAGGTTGACAATATCGCTAGTATTCGGTTTTAGTTGCTTGAGCACCTTACATTCCTCCTTATTGGATTTGACCTGTTCATTGAGCTCCTCAAACTTGGCCCGATTATTTTTCACTTCCCTGTCACAATTAGAAAGATGCACTCTAACATTAGACATATTCTTAATGGTTGAATGGATGCAGTCAGGGCAAAAGTGCATCAGTGATCTAGCCTTGAGAACAGCTCAGAACACCAACTTCGGATGCGCTTATCCTACTACAACTTGCGCATATTACGTTTTGGCATATATCGCAAGGAAATCCAAATAGTTGCGATTTATCCTCCTCAAGAACACAGTCCTGCTTGCATTTATAGCAGTTGGCCATATTAGGAATTCAACTTACAGAAGAAAAGAAAAAGAAGTGACAGTTGATACTTTGCTGACTAAGTATCAACAGATTAAAAACAATGACAGTCGCAACTAACCTTACTTCTCATACAGTTTTGGCGGAAAGATCGGCCACAAAATTTTTATGATAAAACTCGGCTTTGAGAAGTTATTGTGACTTCTTCTAAAAAAAACTACACAATCAATGCACAGAACAGCATACCATAAGGCTAATAAACACTAAAACACTAATTACTAATTGTTACAAAAAACATGCATTTGCGACCAAGAACCAGCAAGACCAAATGTGAACAAACCTTCAAGATTGACCGACGTGACTTTTTTCATGCAGTGATTTTAAATTAACTGCCACTGAGTATTTGGCGGTCCGACCAAGTACTTCTAATTCGAATCAACAAAGGAAGTTTCTTTCGCTAATTTTTGAACAATCTGTATACCATTTTAGTCATTTTGGTATTTTCTTTCAGTAACTGGCTACCTTTCTATTTATCCAATAGCTTCTACTGTCAATTTGTACAAGGAAAATTTTGTGAAGCTAATTTCCTCCTATCTTAAGAAATATCGTGCCGAAGATGCCTCATGTTTTCTGATCGATGATTTATATGTTTTCTCCGATATTATTTTAGATAGTCTAAATATGGATCCAACTATGAGCTTTAATGCTAGTGTTTAACAAATTTTTATAGCTCCTGTGCTACGTACAATGCAAAATTACTGCCTTAAAATTTCAACACTCTGGTATCACGGCAGTATTTTTGGAGTACCGGTTTTTTCTAGTTAGGTTTATAAGTTTGCTCTTTATTGTATGCTTGGTATGTATCCTGACACTAGATTTGTCTTGACGCTATTCTAATTAGGTGCAGAATGATTGCCCCCTTTGCAGATGAGCAAGAAGGTGTCCATTGATTTCTCCTGATGACTTAAACGATTGGAAGGTACTTTCATAGTACTTTCATATTCATTTAAACATTTTTGCTAATGTATTTTAATTATATTTTAATAAATATTATTAGCCGACCTAAGTGAGATAAGGTCTAGATTGAATAAGATCAGTAATATTTCAGAAATATCTGTGTTTTTTGATGGTTTTTTTATTACTTTTAATTTTAATTTTTAACTAGATTAGTTCTAAAGAAAAAAATGTTTTTTAGGTTTTCACTTGAATTTAGTTAATACTACCATAATTATTTCATTATTAAAATTAAATGTTTTCACCCGTGAAGTAAAAAGAATAAATCTCTCTAATTACTAGCATTTCTTAGATATTAATATCGTTTATCCAATTAAAGGAAAGTACCACATGATCTCGTTAATTTTTCTGTCTACTTCTTGCAACAAATTAATAAAAATTAGGTAGCAATGAAAGCGAAAGTGACCAGTTGTTTCGGATCTGGTTGTTTTATTGTATTTTGTTTCATTTAATTGAAGTCATTTAAATGGTGAATGGATAATGTAGATATATACATATACGCTGTGCGTTATATTTACACCAGCCATCGAAACGCAATTTATTTTAGACGCCATGCCACTACGAAATCTTTGGCACGTGAATTTTGGTACTATAAAACGTTACGAAACAATATTATTTCTCTTGTGCCATATCTGCACTCTAATAAATCGAACTGTGCCGTTAAAAGCGACCTTGCGATACTTATATTGTAAATGAGATCAGTATCTAGGAACCGACGTGAACCAAGCATTGGACAGCGTAATAATTAAAAAATATAATACAGTGCGTAACTACACCGCACCGGCCAAATGACAATAAGTGGCAAATCTTAATCAGAAAATAGCCAATAGGAATGGACCGATATTGAACACGGGTGAAAGGCGTTGGTTGCGGGTGACTCGCTACAATATCTCGCTACTTGCAGCCTGTGATCTGATCACCCGTTCACCAAATACCTTAAGCTTACTGGCGTTCACTCGGACAAGGACATTTTTGGTACCAAAATGGTTCTCATACTCTAGTCACATAAGTTAATTTTGCTGGGTGTTAATTAAAATTCTTTAGTATGCGAAATAATTTATGCAAAGTGCAGTATCTCGCAGGAAGTTGCGATTACAGCTGAGAGTTCACGCGTTTCGTTTTAAAGATATACATATGTATGTGTATACAATATGTTAAAAAAATAGCTTTAAATAAAATAATACAGACATTTTATATCACAAGTGGTAAGATTCTTTTTTTTTACTAACAATTCTTTAACTAACAATACTTTTATTTACATTATCCTAATAAAAAATCAGCGGTATCCAGGCAGGAGAATCAGGCCACCACCATTATGCTAATGTCGACTTCTTGCGAAAATGTCTAGGCTACTTATTCAGCGGACTTAGCATATGCCTTTGATGTAATATCACTTCATCCGGTTGTGTGGTCTGAAATTACACCATAAAACACCTGCCCTTTTAAGGAAAAAGTTGTTTTTTGAATCAACTTTTTTGTCTATAGGGCTTAACTCGATGTCTCCTTCTACGAAGTTTTTGGGGTGGATAATACATCTCTTCCTTAAAAAGATTCTATTGGTCTTTAATTTTATTCACCGTCTCTTTGTTGGTTTATGCATCAAAAGAAGACTTTGTCATCCGTAGTTGCTTTTTCCTATATTTAATTGTAATATAGACTATAAATGAACTATGAATATATTAAAATGATGTTAGTGGTAAACTAAAGTATGTGAGTTGAGAATAATTTCAGTTTTAATTTGGAATAAGAAATTTTAAAAAAAAATATAGTTGTTGAATCCGTTAAGATAAGCTTGATTAATTAAATAAATCTGAAGTAAATTGGCGTAGTGCAGAAATATAAGAGCTAGATTATTTTTGCGCATGCCATAAAAAGGTTGATTTAATAAACTAATTAGATCTTGCAAGATTAAAAAGCAAAATTATTGGAAATGTTATATATTGAGTATTACAAAATTTGGTGTAAATATTTTAAAAGCATATTTTTAAAGGCAAATTAAGATTTTATTCTTATAAACATGTATTTTAGTTCCTTTAGAACCACAGCCCGCGGAAATTGCTTAAAGAAAACCGATTATTTGGAACCGTGACTACATTTATGCATAAAATCTCCTTAAAATGTACAAGTCTTCGTTTTTTGGGTGCTCTTGACATTGTTTATATCAAAAATGGTGTACACCCAATTTTAGGAAGAGACTCGTTCTTCCAACGTTTTCAGATCCTACCAACTGTGCCAATTATTATAAATCTTGTATTAAAAATACGACTTTACTATTAACTTACGTGAACTATACTACTATACTGAGCTGTAATACCCGGAGTGAGAACTACAAGTACTAATCTAGAGATATAATAGTCTAAAGAATCTATTTATGCTAACTATCTTAAGGGAGAAGTCGGCGGAAGCAATTGTTATGGGTAACTTTCTTCAGATACATAAGAAATAAGAAAATTTCACTAATGTCAAAAGTCATATCCTAGCCAATAAGATTCCCGCTCATTCTTTTATATCCTTACTAAAACCATTTCTGGTGCGAAAATCTTCTACCTCCAGGAGTCTTAAAGAACAAGCCTTTGAAGAAGGTTGAGTTGACAAGTGAGAGTGGTCAAACCTTTATCCTCTATATTCACTCCAATGGTAAGTCCTAAGATTTTCATTTGGCTATTATATTATATTACTATATTATATATCTTGTAATGAGTATTATATTTTATTATACTTTATATAAATGCATGTAATTTGTATATAAATATAGTAATTGTATATAAGAGTTAAGTTACATTATAACCATCAATGCCTATACCTACATATTGTATTGGAGATCCCTCCATCTGTGTATTCTTCTACTTTCGGGTTTTTCCTCTCTTTGTGTGTTTCTGGTCTACTACTATAAGAAGTAGAAATCTACTACAATAATTTCCATATCTACATTGGCATCTACCGTTAAACAATACACCTAGGTCTTCCATCTCAATCGTACAGCCTTCTTAGAGCCAGGTTTGATCTATGTTTGTGATGTATAGTGAACCATGCAGTCAGTAAACCATGTAACCAGTAAGTAGAAAGTTCTATCGGCATTTGTTAGCTTTACTGTAGTATACTATAATAAATACTAACCTTTAAATTATATTTCATCACCGTCGCCTTTAGATTTCACTAATATATTTTTGCTTTGAATATTTTCATAATTATTAAGCTTATATTTGTAATTTCAATGTAGTAACCATTCAATAAAACCGTATAGATATTCTTGTAAAGTGGATAAATAGGCCTATTTCAAAAGTATTCACACCAGCCCGAACTTCAAGCCCTTAATATATGAAATGTTACCATTGATTACGTTATATTCAACATAGATTCACACACATGCCTTAAATACACGTCAAAATTACGCTTTATCCTATTTTTGTTTTGAATTTTGAAATATAACCTAACTTTGCAGGTTAGACGCAAACCCATGAGTTTCAAAGTGCTCTTACATTAAAGTTTGTCATTTAATAGCGAATAATTAAGTAGCCGAAAAAAAGAATTAATATTTCTTTTATTGTTAGTTTATTTATTTCAGTGCCTACATTCCACTATAACACTTAAACATATTAATGTTTTGGGTAGATATAATTTAATGTATTTATACATTTCCCTGTCTGTTCTTCGTTGTGAGATTTTCTTTCAGGTTTGATGGTATAGTGCTTTTAGTAATTTCCTATTTTGTTGATCATCGAGAGCTTCAAGTGGCGCTTATATTTTATTGTTAACCCATGCTCTTGTTAAGCCTATAACTTTTGTTAAACCCATGCCACTCTACCAAGGTCCCCGAAGATCCCCGAAATCACCTCTATTAAATCTCCTCCTATTCCTCATTTCTCATATGTTTACCTCTACCTTTTTCCCTTTCGTCTTTCTTTTGTAGTTCACCTATTTGGTTTTTTTTATTTGTTTCTTTTTTTAATTTAACACATTTAGTCTAACGTGATGCTGATATAAACTTCCTGTTAAATCTACCAGACTGACAAGTTTGCTGATTTACCAAGTAAGTAAATAAAAATTGCAATATTATCACAGTGCAATAATATTACTGGAGGAGTAATCTGTGATAATATCTCAAATTTTATTAAAAAATCTACTTTTTTTATGTATATTGAATTAGTTAAAATAGGCTTAGTATGCTTCTAACTATTGTAACCAGATTTTAGATAACATAAGAACACATCTTAACTTTAACTTAAATTTGTTAAAGAAATCGCTCCAAAAATTTATTTTAATATAAAAAGTATTACATGATATAATTTATGTAAAGGGTGTCCCAATAAGAGCGCACGTTTTAATTGGTAAATAAAGGTCATAATTTATTTTAAACTGAGTATCTAAGTAATCTAATACACTGCAATTAAACGTGAAAAATAATATCTGGCAAATGGCCGCCTCGACTTTTGTGACAGACTCTTATTCGTTTTGAGAAATTTTCAATTACATTTTCACATAATTGTGGCCCAATTTCGCTAATAATAGGTCTAATTTCGTTTTTCAACTGTGGAATTGTTGTTGGGTTATTAGCGTATACGAGGGATTTTAAAAACCCCAATGAAAAAAGTCACAAGGCGTTAAATCGCATGATCTTGCGGGCCAGTTCTGGTCTCCATTCCGTGAAATGACACGACCGGGAAACTTTCTTTACAACAATTAAATTGATTCACGTTTAGTGTGACATGTCGCACCATCCTGTTGGTACCACATACCGCCCATATCCATACCATCCAATTGAGGCCATAAAAACTCAGTGAGCATATTACGATAGCGTTCGCTGTTCACGGTAACTGCATTTTCAGCCTCGTCCTCTAAGAAGCACGGTCCAATTACTCCACCTCCGACTGTTTGGTCCAAAGTCCGCACCAAACAGTGACTCTTAATGGATGCATTTTCTTCTCATGAATGACTCTAGGATTTTCTTCGCCAAATCGACAGATTTTTTTCGAAAAATCGACATCCATTTGTTGTTTTTGCAATACCCAAGAAGACAATGTACGGCGCGTCGCATGGTCCACTGGCTTTAATTCTTGGGTCAATTGAATCTTAGAGGCATGTAAATTAAGATCTTTTGTTAGAATTCAGTGGGTAGTGCTCTTCGAAATGTGCAATTCAATAGATGTTCCCGGATTCTCGCCAACACTTTCACGCACTGCGGCAAGATTTTCAACAGAACAGCTAGTACGGTGACGCACTGGTGTTTTTACATCCACGACAGAACCATTTTGTTCAAATTTATCAATTAGTCTTTGGACGGTGGTGCATCGTGTCGACCAAAAACGCCCCGCAATTTACGAACTGTTTCCGCAAGTGTAGTGTGTTTTAACAATAACAACTTTGTAGTGTGTTTTAACAATAATAATTCGTTGTTCGACCGTATATCGTTCCATGGCTACTAATCGCAAACTGTTTACATTATTCTTTTCAGTTTTTTTTCTGACATACTGCGATAAGAAAAGAATGCTGCGCAATTCAAAACGTGCGTTCCTATTGGGACTCCCTTTATAAGACTTAAAACACAAGCAGCAAATCCCACTTGTTAAATACATAAACTCGATCATTAAAAAATTCTAATGCGCCAATTGCTGCAAACTATGAGATTGGTTTCAGATTCTTTGCTTTCTAACATCAAACATATAACCGCAAATGTGTTATGTAGTCTATTTTACAAATTTTTCATTTATCCTAATAATACTGAGATTGGAAGAAAAAGTTAAAGGAGATCTAATTGTAGTGAACAGCAGATCACTGTTAACACCATCTGCCTCTATTACGAGTAGTTAAGCTGTACCCAAGTTATTTCGTAGTGGCGGAATTACTTACTTTCCATCTTATAGGAACATTAAGAGACATTTTGGGATCTTCCAGCAATTAAAGAATTGGGTTACCTTAGCTGGGAGAATCTATAAATTACGAGGCGTCTAGAAAAAGAGAATTCAGGTTGTATTTAGGGGTATTGAGGGTGGTTATCGGTGCTCGCAAAAAGTGACTTTTATGCCTACTTCCTAGGTTCCTCTCATTTATATTTCATTTTCAGAATTTTAAAATATTACTTTCATAAGGATTAGGAATATATAAAACTGAACTGTTGCTTAATCAATTATTGTTGTAAATACAGGGTTATTTAAGCTAGTAAAGTAGTAACTTTTTTACGCTGATTAAGCAAACATTTCATAAAATAAGTTTTTTGGAGTAATTGAAAAAATGATGTTTTTCTTACATAAATCATCCTATACATCGTAAAAATCAAATGATAGTAATTTTCTTGATAGAAAGATTCCTTTAGTCTATTAATTTAAACTTAAAATAAAAGTTATGGATTTGAGAAGGTTGATTGATAATTCTCAAGGAGACTTAATTTAATTATATGTTTTAATCACAAGTCTCGTATCTATCTAAATAAATTTAAAAAAATAATTAATATAATTATAATTCAATATACATATATAGATTATACGAGAATTGTTACTGAAACTTTTGGTTTTTATTTAGTTGTGGTGATCTTAAAAATGTTGACGTATACAAAGTGTCCAAGACAGAACAGTCGACCCTAAAAATTTTGAAAAATAGTTTGTTTAGCCAAAAACAGCCGAACCGTCAAATTTAATATTAAGGGGGACATTTATTGACAGAAATTCTGGTTCTCTGACGTCATCCCCTCACGCTCTAGTCAATTTTTTAAAATAAGAATACGGATCGAGTGTTACTTTGAATTAAAGGTAATTTTATTCTCTACATAGTCCTATTTTTATTTTATTAATTAGTTCTCAAAAAATAGAAATAAACGTAGCTGATATTCTTCAAAAGTTTAAATCTGACAATTTTATTGCCTACATAAATTTTCTTTTTTTTTAATTATCTGGGTGTTATATCTATTCAAGAAAACAATACATTCCGAAAATTTAAGTTATTTTGACAAGAATGTCAAAATATGCAGTGAATACCTGCATATTTCAAAATTTTTGTTTGTTTAGTTATTTTTATTTTGGTATCAGTATGTTGTTGAACTGGGAGATCATATTGTTGGATCTTTTTTTATTAATACAAATCTTAATGCTGAAAATTACTTTCTGCAGGACGCCATCAATTTCAGAATAAGTGAGTTACATGAAGTTACTTTGAAGATGATAACTTTATAGATAATTAACTGATGTTTCAATAAAATGGGGTACTACCACATTATGCTGCTGCAGTTCATCATTTTCTGAACGAGGTATTTTCTGCACAATAGATTGGCCAGAGAGGAACCATAGAATGGCCTGCTGTTTCTTATGGTGTCATCTAAAAACCAAAGTTTATGCCATAAAATAGAATTGTTAACGAATGTTAATTATTAACGTTCGAAATATTCGCTAATGTGCTCAGACATTTTGAGCAGTAATTGTATTTTGGAATGGAGCTCAATGGAGATTATTTTTAAAATTTAATAAAATAGGTGTAAGATACTTTTTATTTTTTTTCATTTAAAATTAATTTTTTTACCCGCAAATATTTATATTTATTGATAAAATAAATAAATAAAAATAGGGCTATGTAGAGAGTGAAATTACCTTTAATTTAAGGTATCACTCGTTTTCTATTGCCATTTAAAAAAACCGACATGTGGGCTCTGGGAAGTAAGAGGATGACGTCAGAGAAACCTAATTTCTGTCAATAAATGTCTGGTTTTTGTTAAATGTTTTTGGCAAAATAATTTATTTTCTAAGGTTTTTACGGTGCGCTGTTTTGTCTCGGACACCCTGTATTTGTATTTATTCATAGTACAGTAGCCAAGTTTTAGAGCATGCAAAAATTATTGTTGACAGTTTTCTATTAGTCAAATATATTAAAAACGTTTTTTATGGATATTGAAAATGTCATATAATGTAAACACTTCATATGTAGCAAAATAGTGATGGAATTAAAGGAGAGTCCTATTTCAGACTTCCCAACTAAGAAATATTTTGTGGCTCTTTGTGATAAATTTGGACGCAATGAAAATATTTTTGACAATAGAACAATAACAGGAAATTATGAAGATGTTGCAATTTTCATTTTGGCATATGTCAAAGTTTTGTCTCCTTCTTGCCCTTCTAGCATAGGCATAGGCATAACATTATAGAATGGTATTGTATTTAAGCCAGCACTTGTACAGAGAGTAATAATAATAATAATAATCTCTTTATTTCAAATCACATAATAATTATAAACACTTACAAACAAAAAGAAAAACAAAAAATTTTGAATTCATTAGGCATAGAAGTTTAGAATTGTGCTAAAATTTAATTATATATCAGCATGTCTAAAAGGGTCAAACTGGTAAATCTAAGTTATATACACCCTAAAAGAGAAATATCAACTACTTAAATATTTGATTTATTAACTCTTTAGAGTTGCTGATATTGATCACAAGTAACTTTATATCCCAAAATATTATTCTCGAGTTTACATGGTACTTTAGCAATTTAATACCCAAAGATTTTCAGAAATGTCTTTAATTAGTAGCAGGGCTAAGGACTATAGAACCATTTAAAACAAAAAAAATGTATGAATATCATATTTTGTACTAAAAATTCTAAAAACATGCTTAGTAAATTACATAATTTTTAAAACATCTCAATGCAAAAACTGTCCAATATGTCGATTTTTTAGAATGATATTTGGCGTATTGGGTGATTTTGACAAGTGTCGTTATACTTGTTAAAATTCCATAAGGTACGTTTAGGTAAAAGTCGGCAATAATTTCCAAAGTCATTAATGAATTTTGATTTTTTACTCGGAATTTCTTCTCAGTGAGTTTCCTCTTGTTAATGTTAGTATTATCAATATGAAAATATTCTAATTATTATTTTATTTTAACACGCAATAACTATTTAATAATTTATTTTTAATTAAAAGAGGATCCCACATTTCATCTAAAATTTGAAAGTATAAGGACTAGTTGAACTTTAACCCAACCTTATGAATAAAATATTAAGGAAGAAGTCTATTCTGAAGTGGAGTCAATATAAAATTGAAAAGTTAGTAGGGGAAGTCTTTTCTCCACAAATAAAACGCTAATCCTCTAATTTCAGAAGTTATGCATTTCGGCAAGTGTTCTTGCCAATATCAGACTCTAAAATTGGGTTATTTAACACATACACAAATTCTGAAGAA
Source organism: Anthonomus grandis grandis (assembly GCF_022605725.1). Classification (NCBI taxonomy): domain Eukaryota; kingdom Metazoa; phylum Arthropoda; class Insecta; order Coleoptera; family Curculionidae; genus Anthonomus; species Anthonomus grandis. The sequence continues at coordinate 11,867,844 of NC_065556.1, forward strand.
TTGCGTTAAAATTCTTTTCACATTTTCCTCCATTCTTGAATAATCTATCCACGAGCAAAGTTTAACGTTTGACGTCAAAGAGCACACTGCAAAGCAGAACAACACCGACACAATGGCGCCGAAAAACGGAAGATATTATCCATCCTATTTAACATTGTCTCAAAATATAATTTACTGCATTTGGACGCTTGAATATTGAGCGCAAAGCGCCCTAATACAATGTCGAGCCAATTATAATTGGCTAGTTAGTTATTTAGTAATACATTGTCTCCTGTGATTCGGCATAGATTTTTCTAGGGTTACGTCGAACCATAGGAGATAATGCCAATACACTGCCCGTACTGCGTCATTTGATCATTTGAGGCAAATGCAGAATAGTACTACAGCGAATAGCATATTATAAGAGTTAAATACATTTGACGCATCAGATATTATCAGCGAGCCAGCCCTAAAGGCACTAAACACACTTGTATTCCATGTAATTTTTAAAAATGCCTTAAGATTTAAAATAGACCATTCTAGCAAAGTTAATGAAATAAATCTTCAGCTTAAATTATTATATGCTAATAAAAGTATTATTAAATAAAAAATAAGAAAAAAAAACATCTTTAGTATTTCGTATTGCAACCTATGAACTATTTCAACTTTGCCTATGTTATGTTAAGATAAAATTGCTCTACCATATGCAAAAGTAAGAACTAAAAATTTATTTTTTATTTAAGATAATAGCGTCTCGGAAATTAATTGTCCGTTTAAATGGATGCATATAGAGAATCATTATTTTTATCAATTTGGCTGCTTTTGTGCATGGATTGCTTGGTAACTAATCTCCTGTTTACCTTCCGGAAAAATTTAGTTTTCTAAGATGTGTACACGACACCCTGAGTATCTGCAAATTGCTATTTTGCCATTATTAAATAATTAGCAACTAGCATGTATTGCTAAAGATTTATTGTCGCAACGTTATTTACTATTGAGAAGCAAAACACTTCTTTATCATTAATTCTGAAAATTCCTATTCTGAAATTATCGTATCATGTACTATATTGTCTTTTAATATGAAATGTAAAATAATATCTAATGTCAAGAACTTGTCAATCTGCACATGGCTTAAGGTGAATCGCTGGGAAATAAAAGAAAATCAGCTCGCTTGTAAAAACAGAGATATCGAAAACGTACGCAACCTCTCCACATAAGCTCATCATTACCTTAATCTATCATGACCTTAGAGAAACGAGAATATTAAAGACATCCCGATGGATTTGGTCATTCAAGAACTGCTCGTACAGTAATTTGCAGAAGAAGATCTACACCGTGGATTTTTACTTTAAATAATAAATATCATATTCTATTTTTATTAAACATTTAGGTATTTAAGTATTTTTAATTTTCCTAACCCAAAATTTAATTTTACGGACTAGAAGCTTTTTACCTTTCATTAGCAGTAAACTTGTCCTCATTTAAATGCAAACTAGACCGACTAAATATTGTAAAAAATCTGCTTGTCTAATTCGAGTGACAGATGTTAAACAACCATTAAAAAAAAAGAGCCAATTGGAATGTGAAATTGTATTCTAAGTAAATAGCCGCAAGCTGTCGGTCGATTTTCACTTTTTATTAGATTTAACCGAGCGACTAGACTAGTTTAGATATTTTAATGGCAGCCTTAAAAATCGGTGACGTGCAAATGATGCAACCTGTATACTGCGAAACGTCTGTTAATATAAATGAGATATTATAAATCAAATTTTGATTTAATAAAGACATTTTAGAATGACTTCTATATGCTAGGTATATGTTTATAGAATTGCTAACCCAAGTGCGATATGTTTTTTATTTGAAAATTAACAAACTATGGTCAAATGCAGGTGCAATAATAGCATATGGAAGTAATTTATTTAAAATCTACTTGACAAATGTTCAATATAATGAAAGTGATAATAAATTGTGAGACCCCAATTAAATTAAACTTGCTTAGAATGCAAACAGACTTAATAAATAATAGGAGATTTTTAGAACTAATATTTGTTATGCAAACTGTGCATTTTCCTAATGTTACCATTTCAGTGCAACTATGCACAGAGAGATTGAAAAAGGAAATTAAAAGTGAAATAATTGCGCGACTTGCATACGATCAGATGATAGTTTCAGTAGTTAGTTACGCACTTGGAAAGATTTACGATTTCTATGGCCATTTGAGCATAGCGTGCGATTTGATAAATATATAAAGAAGAAATATTAAGAAGCATAGAAAAAGTATACCTAGATCAGTAAGTATAGACTTAAATTAGTAAAGGGTGATGAGCAAGTTACCCAACTGACCAATGATTTTTATAATTTTTTGGTTTGTTTAGGAAGCTTACCTTTATTTTATTACATTGAAACAAAAAAAATTGAATAGACGATTTTTTAACAAAAGAACAACGAAAATTTATATTGTATATGGAAAAGATTTTTCTTATGGCCCTATTTATTTAACATTATTTTATTTCTATATTAGATAAATAAAATATAAAAGTGAAAAAGCAACACGTTTTTAAAGTTTTTTATCAAATGGTCTTGTTGATTTAGGAACGTTGCCGTTTATAAATAACTATTAAATTGTTGACGTAACCTATTGAAAAAAGCAAGCTAATAACTACAGCCTTGCCGGATTATGAAGCTGCATTTTTTTAGGTTTTATTCATAAAATTGAAAAGTTAGTAGGGGAAATCTTTTCTCCACAAATAAAACGCTAATCCTCTAATTTCAGGATTTATGCATTTCGGCAAGTATTCTTGCCATCATCAGACTCTAAAATTAGGTTACTTACACATACACAAATTCTTCAGAATTTGTTAAATTTTGTTCGTGGATAGATTATTCAAGAATGGAGGAAAATGTTAAAAGTATTTTAACGCAATTTTGCAGTAACAATAGTGCTAGGTTAACAGCTTTTATATTCAATAGTGATTTTAATTATACATGTGAGATTCGTGCTCATTATACGGAAAAGGAAAAACTCACATCTAAGTTTTGTGAGGACTTTGTAAAAGAGTTCGGTGATTTAACTGCGACTAATTGGATAGTCCGATATACCTATCCGAATGTTAAATGACTGAAATTTAGAAAAGTGTTTGTTTGCCAATGTATCACGTTCGGAAAAATTAAAAATCGCATAAGACTTGACACATGGATCCGTGACAAGAACTACAAAGTTAAAATTAATTTGAAAAAAAAAGTTTACGAATCGAAATACTATAAGGAAAGATAGTTTAAAGGAAGGGCTTGATACGGTTGTAAATGTAAGTAATATATAATTTTTTTTACTAACGAGTAAGATTTTTTACTCAGCTTTATAAAATGTATATAAGATGACCGATTGAGAATGGCATAGATAATTTGCTATTTATTAACTAATTTGTGTGATATTTCGGACGTGTAAAAAGCCACCGAGTAATATTTCTTACTTGGACTATTCATTCTTATTTGGATTTTAAAAATTTAATATATTGTCAGCCAAGAAGTTTGCACACTATTTGAAAAACTTTATATACATACGTTTTTTTTTTAAATCGGGTTGCACGCAATCGGGCTATGCTAATGGATTCTGCTTTTTTAATCTGAGAATTGCTGCACCCCTTTTAAAAGTCATTTGCAATAAAAATAAAAATAAGAAAATATTACTCCAAATTACATTTTTTTCTATTTGAAAATTTGAATTGACTTTAAATGTTGTATTTCAGGTTTCCCTTAAGCTCGTCAGTCATAGGGTTAATGTAGCCGAGGCACACAGTTATCTACGCATCACAGATAACATCAAAAAAAATGTTTACAATGTTTTTATGATGACATGGGTCCATTTGCCGCAAAAACACTTTATAAAATGTCTTAAATAAAAGCTGATAAATTTGAGGAGGCTTTAGCTAATGCGAAAGTTAATCCAACCATGCGGCAAATAAATAAAGAAACTAGCCCTCACCTTATAATAAATGGAGATGAGGGCTAGTTTCTTCTTCCTGTTCCATATTTATTTTAGGATGATTAACTTTAGAACACGCTGTGGAGATAGTAACAATAAAATAATTGAAGAAAAGAAACATTTATATAAAGCTAGAGGAATTGAAGTTACTACTAAGAAAAATCCACTGATTATTGTAGTTTTAACTCCCATTATAAAGCGCGCACATGAACAGTCATTTTCCAAAGATATTGTTTTTGTCGAATCAAGCGGGTCTTGTGATTGATTAATTAAACACCTGCGTAATACTTATATGCTGCTTTCAAAAATTGGTGCAATTCCTCTAGTTTGTATACTGCATACTGCGCAGACAGAGCGCAACTATACTCTAGCTTTCAGTGTTTTGAGGGAGACCTTAGGTACAAAAGGTTTTGGAGGCCTAGGATATCCTTTATTGTTTAAGACTGACGACAGTGCCAGTAAACGAAATGCGTCGAATTCTGCTTACCCATCTTCTTCTTTACTTCTAAGTCTATTCCATCTTGCGCAAGCTCTTTGGAGACGGTTTTGGGCGTCCGAAAATCATATTTAAAATGAAGATCGAAAACCAATCATGAACATCTTGCAATGCATAATATATCTTAAATTCAGAAGAAGCCGAATCACAATATAGTATAATGTTATCGGAATGTTATGCAAAAAATATCCCCAGTTCTTGTGTCACATAGAATCAATTTGAAAGAGAAGAATGGAAGGGTGTTTGTGCCTCAGAAAAGACGTACTTATCAGAAGCAATAACACCAACAATTATTATATTAATGCTTCTATAAGAATTTTTAAAAACATATTACTTTAACGTTGCAAGGCGTTCAATCCATGTGCTCTTATGGATTTTATTGTTAATGTTTTTGAAACCTATTATAAGAAACATTTATTAGTGTTCGCTAATGTAAGACGTAGTCAGCCAAAATTATCATATGTAGCATTTTCTAAAAAGGCAAAATCTCTCGATGTACATAAAATTGAATTAAAGACTTACAGAAGATAGGCATATTTTTTACATAGCATATTATAGATATAGTTATGCGATTGCCCATTTGGCCAAAGTGGCCGTTTTTATAAACACTTATGTGCGATTCAAGAGCATTTTTACTGGTGCTCAATACTTGGCCATTTTTACGATCGAAAGATAAAATTACCTTAGCTAAATTAGCACTGGAGACTAAAGCATCTAAGGATTTCTAGATGGATATGGATGTACCAAGAACTGACAGTACAAGTTATTAAATAAGTTTTACTGAAAATATCGGATAAGATACAAATATACCAATGGATATCGAGGAAGAAAAATCTGTCGAAACTTGAAAAATAGGTTCCACTGAAGGGCCATCTGATTCCCTGCATATACGAGAAGCAACGATTTTAAAATCCAATTTCGTTTGAATTTCAGATATTGCATTAAATAATCTAAATAGCGACTTAAGGAAAGTAATACATAATATTAATCTTACACTCAGCCAGTTAACAACTGCTACGCAAGGACAGTCGTATTTTTGTTAAATGCAAACCAGGAAAAAACGAATTGACTTCTGGGGCCAAGAGGATTCAGTCAGGTAGACTCTAGAGAAATTAAGGTGTAACCAAAAAGAAGAGGAACTTATCGGCCAACATAATTAAAAATACACCTTATGCAAAATCTCATTAATTATTAATAACGTTTTGTTTTCTTGTAGGTATAACTACAAAATAATACATTTATTAAGCAGAACACGCGAATTTGATTTTTATATAGTAGATATTTTCACTCATAATTGCAAAATATTTTCAAATAATATCTACTACATTTTAGCGCCCTAATATAGGAGAGAATGTCGAGCCAAATATTAGCAAATCATGATACATTATCTCCTGTGATTCGGCATACATTTTTCTAGGGTTGCGTCAAACCATAAGAGATAATGCCAATACGCGTGCCGGCAGGTTCAGTAGGATCTGCATAGATGCTGTAGGCATTGTTCTCATAGCCTGTTTTATACCCAGTAGTTACTTTGTATTAAACTCCTTGAAAAAAAATCAGGGTTCACCGGGCCTGAGTGATAGCAACAATACATAACTTTACCAATAGAGAAGGCGGAGATGAAGTATATTGGAATGGCAGATCTAGGAGAAATAAATGATGTAGGTCAGCAGCTACTATCAAGATAAATCGTACAGAGGATAATTCTGGACCGGTTTGTCATTGGAAATCCATAAATATAACTATAGCAGTTTGAACAGTTATGGAACTGCCGTAAGGAAGGTAATGGAAAACCAGCTCATTAAATATTTCACTTGTTAAATCATCACCGTGAAGAAAAAACAAAACAAGGCCCTCAGTTCACGGCAGACTTTAGATGGTCAGAGGGCGCTAAGAATCTCCGAGTTTGCCATGGCAAATGCAACTTGGAATGTTAAAGGCGTTAAAACCCCCGGCAAACTAGAAAATGTCAAAGCCGAGATGAAAAGACTCGGAATAAGCATATTAGGTATTAGCGATATTTAACGATGTGGTGCTGGAAAGATTCCAAGTATGCATGAAACTATTCTTTTTTGGTAGCATCGACCTACAGCATCGTTATGGAGGCGGAATTCTTTTGTATGCACCTCCCAGTAACCAGTGTTTTACCAATCTCAAATAGAGTAGTGCTCCTTAGACTTTCTTCCTTAGACGGAGAAATCCTAAAATGAAATAGAAACTTTTTATAATGATCTAGAAGTAGCATTACCGTGATCACGAAAACCATGAGGTAAACATCATCATGGGAGATTTTAGTGCTAAAGTTGGAGAGGGTGGAGTCAAAAATTATGGCGGTTTTTGGTTTGGGGCAAGAAATGAGAGAGAGGTGGAGACCCAAATGAGCCAAAATAAAAAGCTAATAATAACAAATACCTTTTTCAAACTATTAAAACGTAGGTTATGGACTTGGCAATCTCCAGCAGTTATAGACAACAATATATTCTGACTGACATTAACTCTGACCATACTCCTGTAGTAGCCAATATAGAGTAACACTAAAGAAACTTAAACGACCATCTAATAAACAAAAGCTGGATATATAAAAACTTAAAAATTAGGCAATCTTGTAAAAGTTCAACACGATATAAATATAAACCTTAAAAATCTCTCGAATTGTCTAGAAGCTTCTCAAATAAACAAAACATGGAATGAAACTAAACAGAAGATCATTACGGTGGATCAGGAGAATTAAAACAAACTTGGATGACAAACCAAATAGTGAAAACCTAAATAATGCTGTCGAGTATTAAGAAATTAATCAAATAAACAAGAAAAAGATCAAAAACACAAAAGAAGATTGGCTACACAGGGAGTATAAGGAAATTGAAGAATATGAGAGAAAAATTGATAATTTCAATCTACATAAGAAGTTTAAGGATATGACTGGTATTATGACACTACGATAATAATAAAACATAGAGACGTTAATCTGATCTTAAATTTAGAACAACAGCTGGTTCGTTATTCAGAATACGTAAAAAACTTTTCCATGATAATCGTCTAGAAAGTATGCCAAATTATTCTGAAGACATAGGTCCACCAATTTTACGTAAGGCGATTTTACATTCTGTCGAACAGACAAAGGAAGGAAGAGCCAGCGGTCCTGATGAAATTCCAGTTAAGCTTCTTAAATTTATAGACGATGACGTTTTCCAGGCTTTTGTAATGCTGTATATGCAACGAAAAACAAAAAACCCAACGCAAAAGAGTGCTCTGACCATCGAACGCCTGCACTTACGAGCCACACGGTTAAAGTTTTTTAAAAAGTAATATACATTAGAATATTTCCTAGATTAGAATAGTTAGTTTCCTAGATTAGAACATTTGAAAAAGCTTTCAATAGAGTTCAATATTATGAACTTATCAAAATACTTACAGATCTCAAGCTTGATAGCCGAGACATCGGAACTATAGCCACCTTTCTGGAAACAAACAGTAAAAATTAGAGTAGATAACACACTCTCGGAGGAAGTAAAAATTTTGCAGGGAGTTCTTTGGGGATGTGTGCTTTCTTTATTGCTATTTGATTTATATAGCAAGGCAATTTTCCGTGAGCCTTTAAGTAACAGACAAGGAGGCGTTACCATTAACGGTCAAGTTTTGAACAATATGCGATTCGCTAATATTACGATTTTAAAGATCCAAACACTTTTACAAAGAATTAATGATGCATATAGTTCCTACGATCTAAAAAATTAAACTTGAAAAACAAAGTTTATGGTCATAACCAAACGAGAAAATATCCAAGGTACCTTATCATAGGCAATATACCTTAGAAAGAGTTTTAATAGTTAGTTATAATAGAAAGAGTAAGGAAATATAAATATCTGGGTAGCTGGATAACGGAAATGTTGGATCAGTCAATTGCAATACGATTTCGATTAGAGATAGCAAGAATAGCATTCGTCAAATTACAAAAAAATTTATTGTAGCAAGGATATCAATTACAAGCTTAAAATACGAATATTAAAGTGCTACGTATTTTCGACTTTACTTTATGAAGGCTTGGACTTCTAAAAATGCCGAAATGGATAAACTTGATGCTTTTAAAAGATGGTGCTAACGTCGTATATTAAAAATATCGTGAAAAGAAAAAGTCACGATCATGAAACTGCATCTAGGAATTCAAAAGGAGGAGGAAGTAGCTAATACGCTAAAAAGAAGAAAACTTTAATACTTCCGACATAAGGGATCCTAAATATGCGTTACTACAAAATATAATGCAGAGGAAAAGATGCTAGGGAAGAAGAAGAACGTCTTGGCTCAGACATTTTATACAAGAAATTAGTTTGGGCTAAGATCAAACGACTAAATTAACACAGCTAAATATTCAATCACAAGTATTAACTCTCACCAAAGTAGTTCTACATTGCAATGTTAGAGATTTTCGGCCCTATCATTTGTGTGCCTAAAGTTCAGCTTCTAGCTTTTGTTAAGACCAGCGCGTTTATCATCATGTTCCGCAGAAGGGAATATACGACTCCTGGCGCTATCCACGTGTTTCTCGGGCTTCCACTTTTTTGCGATTTACCGCTTACTAATCCAGTTTTGAGCATGAACTCAATTCATCTGCATGTCGCTGCATCCACTCCAAATGTTTATGCGGCTCTTGATATATATTTCTTTACAGTGTTTTTATGACCACTAATCTACTGAGGAAGCTTATAAGTCGACCAATAAATTAACCAATAAAAATCAACCTCTTTAAACAATCCATTCATACCGATGTTTATTATTATAATCAATAGTTTTATAAAAAGTGATCAGTTTTTATCATCAGAAAAGAAATTTATTTACATGACTGATACAATATTTTAAGGTATATAATTTGTTAAAATATATTATTATACTTTTAATATACCTTATTATACCTTAATAATATTTAGTTGCGATATCTCTCAAAGTAAAAATATGTGTTTAATATTTTTGTAATATTTTTTAATTTTTTATATTGTGTTTTTTTTATATTTTCTGAAATATGTCAAAACGATCTAGAAGACAAAGGTACTAAAAGAGAATGAAATACAAAAATTTAAAATTATTTGAAAAATATTGAAATTAAACAGATCTGTATTAATTTTAGAAATACTAAGAGCATTAATTTATCAAAAACATAATTTTATAAAACTCACCGTAGCATACCGGGGGATTAATCATGTATGACAACTTAAAGAAGTAAAATATCTAAAATTTGAAATATAAAATTTTAATGAAAAGTTGATAGAAGGCCTTGTTAATAGAGTGTATTCTCTCTTTTTCCTTGTCCCCTAGATCTTGATATTATGTGGATACAGGTTGGGGAATTTGAAATTACGCATTGCTTAAAATATCGGCTACACCACTTCCTTAAAGATAAGAAGCTTCTATTGAAAGAGTCAAGGAGCAAGTACTAGAAGAAATGGTTTGCCCTAGAAGTGTATTCAACAAGATCAAGTAGAAATGTTGAAGAGAAACTGGGTAAGGACGGTAAGTCTGTTACCAGAATTTGGATAAAAGCTATACTTTAAACTCTACTCTAAGACCAAGCTTTTCCTGCCATTCAAATTCTCTATGATTTAGACCTCAAATCGGTCCATTTTCAACAATACAACTATCCTGCTCATAATGCATAAGTAAAGGAATATTTATAATGCATTTTTTCTAACCGTCTGATCAGTGGGAGTGGCAAAATTCGCCTATTCGTTCCTAGATGTCCAGAAAATTATTGCATTTAATTTGTATTTTCTTAAATTTACATTTATTTATTTATAACTTTTAAAAAATACACAATATTTCCAAATGCATTTTTTTAAATTTGTTTCGGTAGGCTTTTGTATAATTTTTTAATTTTACGATATATTATGTAAAGTAATTTTTTTGAAAACTTTATAAACTGTATTTTTCAATTGAATTTTTATTGAGAGAAATAAAATTCTAAGCAAAAATTATTAAAATCTTTAGTTAAAAATCATCAACAACTTCGTCAAATTTTAGCATAAAAAAAGATTAGTCAACATGGTTCAAGGTTCATCAACTAATCCCAAGAAAGTATGATTGAAAAAATCTTAAAAGATACCAGCAATGTATTAAATTCAAACCTTCGTGGAATACTTCTAACCTATCCCAGATACATCTAGGATTTTCCGAGGGATCTTCTGGAGGCCATGAGTATTTTTGAAAATCTAAGTTTCTCCCAGTTTTGTGAAAAAATTTTATAACCGCGTAAACTTTGTTTTGTCGATTAAAATTTTTTAAGTGCCATTTTGTGCAATCTAAATTTTAACTAGTCTGCAGATTGGATAAAAGAGAAAAATATTAAGATATAACAAACCTAGATTTAAACATCCAGAGATTTATTCATAATTATCAAAGAGCCAAAAATGTAATTACCAATTAAATGTTCTGCAATAAAATAATGGTCTTGACAAAGTAGCATAAATTAATTCTGGATAACACCTGGATAATCCTGTGGTACCAGCCCATTCCTAGTTCACGCAAACGGGTAGTTTTTCCCTCGTAACTACACTTTTTTAATGTCAAACCAATATGTACCATTGAGGTTGTAAGGGTCTTCAGTAAGGCGAATGGTTTTTAAATACTGCATGCGTAAATCCTGGTCCCTTAAAAACCGCCTATGGGAATTTCCCAGCACAAACCAATTCATGTAGTACGTGAAGTATAAGGGTACCGACCTAATGCCAATAATAATGAAAAGCGACGGTAAAACGTCGTATGTTGTATTTTTGAATATTAAAAAAAACCACTAAATGACAGTGCTAAGATACTATTAAGGTACTATAAGTGAAATATTTCAAAAAATAATCTTAATAATTTAATATATTTTTTTTTATTAAATATTTTTCTAATAAAATTCAAAATTTTATCAAAAAACAGTATGAATTCAAAAAGAGTGTATCTACGGAAGTCGTTTCATTTAAATTTAACAGGAATCTTATGTTCTTCGGTGGACAGCTTCGTGTTTTTTTTAATCTTAACAAAGACCATTGACACGATTTCGTTTACACAACAATTAATGTTTGTTAAGGTTATCTTTGCTAAATTTAACTTTTTCTACTTTTATAACAGTTGATATTTTATTTGTATTATAATAACGCTTTAATTATGCAATACACAGTATAATAAACATTCTGAGACTTATATTCTATGTGGGCTGTCCAAGGACTTATGTAAGCCTGCTTCATAAGAATATTGGGCTAATATTTTGCAAAATTCTATTGCAAGTAATAAATTAACCCCCGTCAAATTCAGACGGTTACTTAGGTCGTCCTGAAAAATGAAGACGTAGCAAGCGAGTAGCGTAAAAAAATGATGCATTTACGTGGCTATATTTCACCTTTAAGCACCTCTCTATACATAATGGACAATTCCCCAACCTCTATTTATTTAAATTGATGAGGACAAATTGAGTCTTCTAGGTATTTACAAATTACTGTTTCTGTTCTTGTTGGTTTTGTTCCTTTTAGAAGAGAACCATAAAAGACGTTTGATTTTTGAAATTGTTTAATTATTTAAAAAAAATAGATAACTTAAATTGCTTTATTTTATTGCTTATTTTATTAACATATATTGCTTAATATTTATTTTAACAAATGCTATATATATTATTTCAATTTTGCTCGAAGACTTCTTTGATGCCTTCTGCCATACGGCAAACGCTGAAAATTGCTAATTAACAATTTAATGCTGCTTTCTTTGTATCCATAAAAATGACGAAAACAAAAACAAACTTTTTCTTTTTATTAAACCGCTAATTTCGTTATGCATAATATGTCATATGCAATATAGTTTAATTAATAGTCGAGTTGCATGTTGAGCAATTAGAAGATAATATTATATTTCACGTAATTTACATAAGGCAGTTCTACACCCATTATTACCGCAAACCGGCGTTTGAAAAAAATGTCTTATACAGACCAAGGATAAAGCGAAATAATTCAGATGGCAAAATCTACCAATTAATAGATAAAATTCGAATTTTAGAATATTTTCCTGCAAAGTGGAACATTTGGGTTAACCAATGTTGTAATAAGTACGCCTACCGAATAACTGATTTAGGGTGTGTCTAAAAAATAGAATATATTATACTTAATGCAGACTTGTCAATTATTATACGCTTTAAAGTAGGAATAAATACACAAATATCCAGTCCTGCGAAATTGGAAAAATCTTGATGGATTTACTTCAAAAGAAATACGTATTTAAACATGGATTTTGATAATAAGTACTTATTTATATATTCATATTTACACATTTCTTATATTATATTTTCACATAGGTTAAATAAATTCGTTAAGCATAGAATCGCGAGTTTCTGCAATCCCCTTACATAAATGTTATTCTATTTATTTAGAGACCGTCGTGTTTTTGTTTTGATTAGTTTGGAACTAGCTATTAATTACAGACTCATAGTAAGTACTTTTTTCATCCTATTTAAGCTAATATATTAAATATTATTTATAAATATATACTAATTAATAGCTCGATATGTAAAATATCGAAATTAAAATGTAGTTTATTGTTATGTTTTTAGTTAGCAAATTGACAGGTAAATTTGCTCTAAGCGAATGGTATCTGCAATTGCAAATTCACTTAACAGTTCTCCTCATCTTACAGTCAGACAAAAAACTCGATCATCATATAAAAATAACACAAACAGTTACTGTTCTGTCAAGTTTTTGAATATTAAAATATACTCACCGGGGAACCTCGGTCCCTTTGCAGTATCTCAGTTTACATCAATTAACACAATGTTACATTCCAATATTTAGATATACCGTAATAGAATTTCTTTTTGTTTGACGACTAGCTAATGTCACCTAAAATAATAAGAGCTTACCCAGACGCCCCACTGTCGCTAAACAATATACTATTAATATGATTACTCTTAGATAGTGATACAGAAATTTCTATTTTTTGGACGCCTGGACTTGAAAATTAAATAGTTTGGAACGGGGGTAAACGAAGCTCAATATCTCCAAAGGTTCATGTCAAATTACTTTTGAGGTGCCATAAAAGCTCTAGCAGGGCATTTTCTTAATATTCTAATGTTAATTTAATTCGTCTACATTCAGTAGTTTTTGAGAAATTTTATTTTTTTGGACACTTGCACTTAAAAAATAAATATTTTGGACCAAGGGTCAGTGAAGCTCAATATCCAATTCAAATCCGTTTTGACTTTGTACAAAGTCTGTAGCAAGACGTTTTCCTAATATTATAATGTTAACTTGATCCATCTACATTGAGTAGATCTTAAGAAATTTCAATTTTTCGGACAAATTCGGATAAAAATTCAGCAAATTAGACAAAGGATATATTTATTTTATAACCTTATGTTTATTTGTGTCAATCGAGCACCAGGTAAGGACCCCAGTCTTACCAGCTAGCACTCGAGGAATTGCGCATTCACACCTAATTGTACGGGCACCAAAATTGCGCAATATAAATCTGTACAAACTTACTCATAATGGCTATACTTCTAAAGATCAACTATTTGTCTCATATTCACCAATATTAAATTCAGCATCCTCATGCCACCGGTAACACCTCTTTTACACACACTTCTTTCAAATGTTACTTTACAACAATAATACCCTTCTATATTCAATGAATATTCTATATTGGCATAAAATAAATATTGAATAAAAGAGTTTAAGAGAGGAATACAATAAAATAATAAAATAGGTTTTACAGATAATTAAGATATGACAAGCAAAAAAAAAAATAAAAATTAACAGCTGACAAATTTATAGAGCTTATGAAAACCAAGAAGAGAAGTTATATTAGCTCTTTGATCACTATTAGAGTCCAGAGGTGTATCCTCTGAATTTTCCTCACCAATACCTACACTATCTTCCAAGATTCTCTAAACTGTACCTTCTTAATTTTGTTTAAATAACTTTTCCACTTAATATTACCTAAGGTTGGAATGTTTACTAATATATATATTCTATCCCACTTTTTGTAGAATACAACCTTTTTAACCAGGTGAGCTTTGTTACACAACGAAAATCCCTAACAAAAGCTTGTTCATTAATTAAAAATTCACAGAACACTCTCCTCCATGATAACTTTTTTGTTTAGCTTGAATACTTAAAACTTTGTTTTGACCTACGCAATATTTTGGTTTTTGCTACTTTTAGTATTTTTGTTAAGTAATTAGAGAGAAAAAAAAAGAAGGAGTCACTCCGGTCGTACAACGTGGAGTGTAACGAAAATTAAATAAAAAATTACATGATGATTTAATACAATGATTTATTTAAATCTATACCTAACTTATTTATCAATGAGTTTTTTAGAGATGCCTTTACCGTTTTCACAGCATTTTCAGATGCCATTTAAAAAGAGATGATATTAGGAGATGTTAAGTGTTGAACATTATTCTTATTTAAAAATTCAAAAAATTATTTAGTACAAAATGTTGTGCCATTATCTGACACTAAAAATTCAGGTAATCCAAATCGTGAAAAGACTAAACGTAGAAATTCGATACTTGATTTTGCTGTTAAATTATTAACAGGAAAAACTTCTAACCATTTCGAATAGGCCTCCATAATCACACAAAAATATTTATTTATAATTGACTCCATAACATCAATGTGTTCACGCTCCCATATCCGAGTTGGCTATGGACAGTAGTGAATTTCGGCCTCGTTAGAATTTTTTTATACAAAGAATAATTTTCACAGTTGGCTGCCAACATTTTAATATCTGTAGTAACTCCAGGCCATCAAAAATACGACCCTCCTAAGCTTTTCATTTTCACCACCCCTTAGTTGGTTTAAAATATGTTTCCGAATTTTGGTTGGAATGATTATGTGGTTCTTCCATTAAAGACAATCATCCTCTCCACTTATTTCATTTCTTTTGCGATAATAGGATCATAAGCTGTTTATTATTTTAGATGATCATTTATTATTCTTAACATTTTTTTATTTCTAAAATTTGGGGATCTTCTTGCGATGCGCTTTTAATTATTTTGAAATTTATTGGAAATTCTGGGTTATTTAAAAAATAAATAATAAAAAGAATACCAGCATCCTCCCACTGTTCAATGTTTTCGACAGATAAACATGATAGGCTATCTGCTAAATTATTACCCGATTTTATAAATTGAATGTCATACTGATAGTTTGCTAAAATAACAGCCCATTTCCGTAAGCGATTTGCTGAAAATTGGGGTATATTTTTTTGCGGATGAAAAATTGTAGTGAGGGCTTTTGAATCAATCATAAGAGTAAATTTACCGGCATATAAGTATTTATTACATTTGCATAAAGCAAAAATTATGGATAGGCCCTCTTCTTCCACCTGATTTTTTTTTCTGTCACGGATAACGTCCGCGACGCAAAAGCAACAGTTCTTTTAATGTAGTCTGGAAAAACATGAAATATAACCGCACTCAACCCAAAATCCATGGCATCTGTTACCAACTTTAGAGGTACTAGACCTATTATGCACTAATATTGGAGCAGCACTCATAAGTTTATTTATTGCAGAAAATGCATCGGAACATTCATTGATCCAATTACATTTTAAATCATCTTTCATCATCAAAAGTTAGTAAAGTGGAAATAGCGGTTAATGATAGAAATTGGGAACAAAAGTGCCATAATAATTAATTATTCTCAAAATTTTAATTGGGTTACATTTGTTGGAACGAGTGTATTTATAATACCATCAATCTTTTCTTTACAAGACTTAAGACCATCTTTATTAATATTAAATTCTAGATACGAAACTTAAAACATAAAAACTGGCATTTCTGCAAGCAAATTTTAAGACCTACCCTATCTAATATTTTTAGTATCTGAACGTTCCAAATAATGCAAACGATCTATTCCCGTAATTAAAATATTGTTGATAAACACAACTACTCCTTCCTCTACGCCTTCAAAAAAAGATTTCATAATTTTCTGAAATTTTGAGGGAATACTTGCTATACGAAATGGTGCTCAATTAAATTTGTACAGCCCTTTATGTGTCGAAATTATGGTTAGATTTTTCAAGCTACTATCTAAGCAAATTTGTTGATATGTGCTAGAGAAATCCAACTTACTGAAGTCCGCCCCCTCTTGTAATTTCACAAAAAGTTCAGTGATTCGTGGAAGTGGGTACTGATCAATCTCAATAACTAGATTAATTATGACTTTAAAATCACCACAAAGACTCACCGAGCATATCTTTTTTAAGCACCGGTACAATTGGTGTTTCCTATTTACTATGATCTACCTTATATATAACTTCGAACGATTCCAAACGATTGAGTTCCTGTTCTACTTTCTCTTTCATTACAAATGGCAAGGGGCGAGCTCTAAAAAACTTGGGAAACACATCTTGATTTTTTAATTTGCTTGATATAATACCTTTATTCAAAGTTCCAATTCCAGGAGAAAAAAAATTGGAAAATTGCTTTATTAATTTATTAATATAAAAAGGAAAATCAATAAAATTTAATTTAGAAGCTTTTAAATTAAAGGCATTAAAAAATCACGTCGTAACAGTGGTGGTCCAGATGCGTTTCTAATTATATATAAACTTATGTTCCTGACCATCAAACAATCTGTTGCATTTATTAAAATCTAAAGGGATTATTTGATCTCCTTTATATAGGTTATAAACATGAATATTTTTTTGTACAATCCCATTACTAAAACTTTTTAGGTATATTTTTTCAGAAATAATGCTAAATCTTGCTCCTGTATCCAAATAAAAAGTAATCAGTAAGATATTTTAGCTTAGTAAGATATTTTAAAACAGTGCCATAATTTATAATTTTGCAGAAGTAAAAATATTTTATCACCTCGCAGATTTGAGACAAAGAAGGACCAAGTCTCTCCGTGTGTTACGCCACTGGTAATTTTTTTTAAAAATTGGCTCATTAGTAATTGAAAATTTACTACAATAATCTCCATGCGAAATTTATTTAAAACTGAGCTGGTGGTTTAAAAGTTATGATAAATAAATAAATATTTATTCTTAACTTTAACACTGTATCTATGTTATTAAACATTTCTGAGAAAAATTTCATAATGAAAGTCTATTTCTTTTCAAAATTCTCTATTATGTGTTAAAATTAATGACGTTTAAACTGGACTACCCTGTATAAAGAATATTCTTCAGATTCCAACAAATTTTGACCCCTTCGAGTAACTCTTGGCTTTTTATAATTTTTTTTATTTCTTTTAAGGTGACCCAAGGAGCTAAAGGCCCCTTTTTTCACAAATATGGTAAAACCACAATCAAAAGAGCAAAATTCCGATTTGTGATTTTTACTCCCACAAACTATTAGTGCTTAATTGTTGATTAGCTTTGTTGATTTCCTCATTCGAATTTTAAGTCATGGCAGGGTTAGTAGAATATTGAAAAGACTTACCCGGCCTGTTCCCAGTAAAATGCAATTCTGCCTCTTGTTTCATAAAACTTGTACCTACATTATTGTGTACCACAAAAGGTTGTTCAGCTGACTTAGCCGCTGCAATATTTATACTCTCCTGTAGCGTTGTCGACTTCTTTTCTTCAAGTAAGCGATCTTGAGTTGCGCTATGATCATATCCAATGATAAAAAGATCCCTTAATACTACTTTTAAAACACTTGCTTTAAAATTACACATTGAAGCTAAATTTTAAAACTTTGCTGCCCACTTCTTAGCACTTTCAGTCACTAATTTTCGAGCGCTATAAAATTTATAACGTCCCTCGAATATTGAGACATTTTAACAGTCTAAAATGTTCGGACATAAGGTCTATGAGAGATGTATATGATTTCTTCTCGGGCTCCTCGGGAATGCATTAGTCAAAGACAAATTCGCACTTAATATTCGCAATTAATATATTTCAAATTGAAAGAAGTCGTCCATTTTCTCAAAGAGACCTAGATTCAATAATCTAAAGAGAACTTCACAAAGTCTCGGTCTCAAAAGTATCTATTAATTCTAACAGTAGGTTACACGTGTTTCGCTCATATTAAGAGCATCATAAGACCTTAAAAATTGACTACATACAGTACATGCTTTACGTTCACATTTTACACATATACCGAAAGCCGCAAAACACGTGTACCCTACTGTTAGAATTAATAAATACTTTTGAGACCGAGACTTTGTGTAGATCCCTTTAGATTACTTAATATAATTAACAAGATGCCCTTTTTCGACCCTCATATTTAATATCATTAGCTAAACAAAATAATTTTCGATTCTTTTTTTCGGCCATAAAATTCGCGTAAATGACCCACCATTTTCTGTCGCCATAGTTTAAATTTTTGTAACTTTTGCACTGACGCACTCAAGTACTGCCCGTGGAATTCCTACTGTTTTTGTTTGTAAGTGTTTAATTTAAAACACTATAATTTTCAAATAAAAATGATAAACAACAGTCAAAATCCTCGTCTAAAGTACTAAAAAGTCTAAAAGTACTCTTGATATATTTTCTTATATTAAATAAAAAATCTAGTTGAAACCATTTTTGGTCGCTATCATCGATTATATTTTAATATCTCCTATATTTTATTTCATTATTTTCACAGGTACTTTAAGGATCAAAAAAATTTAGATTTCGGTAGGTTTCATTAACTGGTGATAATCAATAAAGAGTGTGATTATTTTTAGGCTTACCGACATCTGCAGTTAAGAAAAACAGCATTCGAAAAACTATATATTAAGTTTTTAAATGTAAAGAAATCAAATCAATGGCAAATATTTAATATTGTATCAAAGGTATCAGCATTAAGCCTTTTTATTCAAAAAAGAGTTGCATGTTTTTTGTAAATTAAAAACAAGAAAAATGCATTCGTTGAAATCGAAATCGATCGTAATATAAAAATTCATTTTGAAACCTTAGCATTTTTGAGATTTTGGACATTCAGATTTTTACGCTGGGTAAAGCCTCTAGGTGGTCTCACAACGTTGCTTACAAACTTTTAAGATGCACCTGATATAAAGGGATTGATTGCTTGGAAACCGAAGAATATATTCAAATATCACCAAGTCACTCCGTGTCTCTACTGATACTCACTTGTCTGTTATATTATTTACCAAAAACTCAATTAAAAAATATACTTAAAATATTTTATTGATTAATACATAGGCCGAATTAAGTTTTGAAAGTTCTATATAATTAGAAATTTTGGTAGCATAAAATATTAAGGTTAATAGTTAAAAAGGGGTTAAAGTGGTTAATAGTTAAAGAGTGAATGATTTTGTAACTTACAAAAATTACAAGAGTAACTGCTAAACTATAAAATCCAATAGTGTCCCATAAATTAAAGCCTGATATTGCTAAATTTTCAATATACTATTAGCCTATTGCTGTAGTATGCAAATTGCATACTTGAAAAGAGTGTCCGGTATTAGTTGAATTGAACAAAAATTTATTTAAAAAATTAAAACCAGTGTGACCTGATTTATTTATTTGAACATCTATCTCAAGCATTTATTATGTCGTCAAGGGTATATTTATCGTAAAAGGAAATATAGAACTTGCCTAAGACATATAATAAAATATATATAAATTCGTTAATACTGTTTCTGATTAGTTTATTTAACTGCATAAATTATCATATTTACACATAGAGGGCAATAAAGAATTTTTTTAGGTTTTACTACAAATTCTTCAATTTTATTAGGCCGCTTTATTTGCAATAAATTAGAATATAACTAATACATTTTCAAAATACAAGAAGAGCTTTTAATATAAAGCATTCAAAATTATAGTGATCCAAATCACAAATATTTAACATTTAGATAATACCGCATAGCCAAAGTTTTGATATGAAAGCCCGTATGGTTTTCCTGATGCGTCTAGCCGTTGGAAAGGAGCCCGTGATAAACTACTGATTTAATAGGGAGATAGTGGTGTTGCTGTATAGAGCAGTTGATACATTTTTCCCTGCACGCGAAGTACTTAGGCAATTTTTAGTGCCAATCGTCAATGAAAAACATGAAAGTTTTCTTCTTTTTCGGAGTTGGAGCTATAATAAAGGTACTACAATCTAGACGTATACAATTCATTCAGAAACATTAAATTAATTCTTAAAATTAAAATGGTTTTCAAATAAATAAAATATTAAACTCGTGGATAAATATGTGTGATCAAAACTATGAGTAAGCTATGAGTAGCAGAGCAGTAACCATGAAGGTGAGACAATGGAGTCTATACTTATACCTTGCTCTCCCGGCAACATGCGCAGAATGCTCGTCGTTGCTCTCACTTCACACACGTCGTTGATTCATTGGGCTGCATAATAAAATGAAGTCGTTCCACTCCTCTTTCAACAAAAACGTATAATGTGCTTGCATTACCCGTATAAATAAAATCACTATGTTTGTTTTAGATACCTCTTCCTATAATCTAAATGTAATGGTACACATCTATACTGAAAAATAATAAATTTAAGTATATATGTTGAACAATTGAACACACCGGCTTTATTGGTCACTTCCGTCAGATTAGAGCTGTAAGAGAGGACTGCGAGCTTAGCTCTGGGAGATCATCAGGCAAATATTGGAATGGGTGGTATGTCCCTACAAGGGAATTGCCTGTTGGCAAATCTCTGGTATCTTGGATCGTATCCTAAGGCAGCTTGAGCAGAAAGAGTTATATTCTCAAGCTGGTTGGTTATACTTACAGGCAAATTCATTGAGATAGTGTGTGATCGCATGCAGAGTAGATGCAAGATACTCTAAAGGCGGTGTATGAAAACGGGCCTCTCTGTCCATGAAAAAGGAGGAATTTTGCAAGACTAAGGCCGCTAATAATGTATCAGAAACCTCCGCAAATCGAGCAAAAGGTAAATTGCTTAGACGTGTTCCTGGACAGCAAACTAACATGGAGTAAACACGTTACTAAGGCAGTCCACAAAGAAATTGCCATTTAAGTTCAAAGGGTAGTTGACAGGCAGTGGGGTATACACTCTAACATCCTATACTGCTGTGATCAGATCTACTGAAAAGTACAATTCGGTGGTAACAAAAAAGGCTTCAAATGCTTAAAAACTGAACTGCAAAGACTGACCTCGTCATTACAGGCCTAATGAAAATCACATCAGGTGCAGTGCTGAACAACCTCCTAAGTTTTTGGAAATTCTCACTGTGGATTCAAAGAAAGGTGCGTATATATGAAAGTATGAAGGTAAGCATGAAGCATAGTGTCATATATCAGCATCGATCCAGGGTAGCAGGGCATACATTTAACACCACTAAACTGGTGAAGAACCAATTCTGCTACCCGTCACTGTACGTACAGAGGACACTTTATGGCTAGAAGATTCCTTTAAGGTTGACATAGGTTAGAGGAATGTCCTGACAAAAAGGCTCGATCTCGCAAGAATTTACAAATATGGTACACAGAAGTTTTCACCAATACCATGGCTCATGCAAGGCTGTCAGGAGCTAAAGGGTATCGTAGCGACACCGATCTAGGACGAGCTTTCCTGTTTAGAAAATATTCGATGGTTTTTTTAGCGAAAAGGTTTGCCATACGGTTTAATGACTCTAAGGGAAGAAGTTAAAGATGGCTGAGAAACGGAAATAATCATTAACTTCCATCCGGCTGCCTTAAAGGCTATTCAATCAGACAGAACAAGTGTAGAGATACAGATTCCAGAGTGTAGGATTGCGCTAGACACGTTGGGTAGGAGAAAGACAGTCCCACTATGTTGTTTTGAGACACAACATAGTGAAAGGGAATGAGCAGGCGGTCTCGAGCCCTATCTTGCACTAGGTAAGGATAGCAATGCTGCTGTCCCGGCATAGACCGATTTAGACCGGCATAAACCTGAGCGAAGTCGTAATAGGTCAGTGTAGACTCAACCGACATTTGTATATCTTAGGCCCAGTCCACTGTGCCCTAGTTGTGGCGTGGCGGAGAAAACGGCATATAATTTTATCGGAACTTGAACATGAAAGATCAGGATATAAGCCATATGTTTCCTTTTTCTGCCACGAGATCTAAAGGTGCCTTACTTAAAAAGCCTGCTTTCCTTCATTAGGAGGACGAGCCGCCTGTTTAGGGACACTAGGAGGATGGCCAGACGTATTGAAGGGGTTTAGAGGTTGACGGAAAAGGACTTTAAGGCCTACCTACTAGACACTGTTTTTCTACCATTAATACTAACTAACTAACTAACCAACAATAAAAAATGGGCCTATAATATAGTCACTCAAGGTACCAGCTCAAAGATTCAATTTCCCGAGACTATTTTGTGAAAGTTTCCCAAGGCCAATATTGAACAACGGAAGGATTATATTTCGCATGTAACAGAACAAAAAATTATTCTGAAAATAGATATGAATTGAAAAAAAAAATTATTTTTCTTCATCATGGTTTCACAAAATACCTTTCTTTGCCACTGGTCTTTAGGATGATTAGTGATTACTGACTAGTCTTAGGATGATTCTAGGGCACTACAAACCATTTTTTCCAATTATGTTCCTGGTCTTTTTGATAAAAGGTTGTTGCTTTTAAGTATAGCATTTATAACAATCTTAAAAACAAAGAACTTTATTGTCAAAATTCGAAAGCGTATATAAACTTGTCGCAAGAAGTCGGTATATTTTGAAATTTAATTAAAAATAAATATGTATTTTTTACTTCCAAATTGCCTCCATACAACCATTTAATAAATTGAACTTTTTCTAAAGGAATATAAGCAGACATAATAAATTGAGAAAAAAAAACTTAGCGCTTTAAAATTTAACAGTGCAGCGTGCCGTCCCGTCACACAGCAATATGTGGTATGCTGATATTATTATTGTTATTCTGTAAAAAATTAAAACAGCAAATATATATTAGACGACCGAAAGCTTATTGACAAGATGAAGCGATGTTACCAATATTTTAAGCAATGCGTAATCTTCAATTTTTTAACCTGAACATCTGTACTTACACGATAAACCAATGTGAAAGCAAGGGACAAGATAGGGTCTGCTAATTCAAAGATAAAACTGATCATCCAGAAAAGAATAAATCAGTATAAAGGGGCAAAATGTCCCTGTAAATATTTATAAAGGAATTTAGAACACGAATGTCTTAATTTTGATTTTTTAATGTCTAAAATTTTGATAAGATAATATAAAGTATTACTAATTTATTTAAAACTTACTTGTCAAGGAACTACGACACTCTAAGTGTATAGTTACGATACTTTTAGAAGCATGAAATAAACTGAGATACCGAAATAGTTCTAAATTATTAAATAATAAAACTTGTACACTAATATCCGTTAAAATCACATAGTTTGAAACTTAAAAACATTTTTTTTGTGCCACTGATTTTAACCAACTGGTCAGTTTCTCTTTTCATAAGGTTTTTGTAAAATATTTCTAACTTAATACTATACATATGATAATTTAAAACTTTAAAAGCGAACTGACAGTAATGAGGAGTGTTATTAATATTATTATTAAAATTTAAATTCGTAAATTATTTTCCTTCTTTTTGTACTATTTTATTAATATTTTGTAATTAAAAGTTGATATGTAGGGTTTATTTAGGGTTCTACTTACGTTTGGTTTAATATTTTCATCAAAGTGTCTAGTTTTTAAGTAGTTCATCTTATTTGAGGGCCTCATTTTGGCCCCAATTTAGGTTATTTGGGTTCTAAAATTTGTATACTTGCTTGCTTTGACGATCAGTATTCTCCTAAAATTATTGGTCTCTTTCGGTAAAAACAATAAAGAAATTCTAAATACAGGGTGTCCATTTATAAACTGACACATTTCAACTGCTTATAAGTCGAGAACGAAAAATGACAACAATGTGCGGTTTTCACAGAACTTCATCAATATTTTTAAAGTTTTTTTTGACAGTGTTGCCAAATTTCAAAATTTGCCTGAAATAGGAGGAAAAAAATTCATGATTTTCAAAGGCCGATTTCTCAAAAATTTTAAATGTAACACCCTGTACTTTTTAATTTCACATAAAAGCCTGTTAAATCCCCTTTCCGAAAATGTATAAATTGTCTTAAATTCGTTATTTTTTTTTTACAGAGCCATATTTAGTAAATGACACCTTTTTGAAAATTTTCCTACAATAAATACATATTAAATAACATTCTCGGTATCAAGTGACAACAATAACAATTGTAGCTTGTCAAGGAGGCTGTGAGTTGCACAATTTATTTTGTGGGCTTCAACTGCTGTCAAATCTTTTTAACGTCATTCGTTGGGCAGTCCCAATAATCTGATTTCTATGTGTATTTTTGCATTTTTTAAAGATTTTGAAAGGTTTAAATATGTTTACCACCCGGGAAAAGGCACGTGTTATTATTTAGTGAATGCAAATCAGTTACGCAGACGAGAAGAAGATTTAGGCTGATTTTTGAAAGGGCTCCACCTTCACGCAATTCTATACTTCATTGGGTACGCCAATTTTCCCAGGAGGGAACAGTTAAAAGAAAAGTTAGAACAAACCTAAATGCACAAGATAATCTGTTGGATGATATTTTGCTGGTAAAAGAAGTGTTGTCTTTAAACAATAACCAAATATCTATTAGGAAGATGGCTCAAACGACAAATATGTCAAAAAGTAAAGTACATAAAATTCTAAAAATAATTAAGTTTAAACCCTGCAAAATTGAAGCTTTCCAAAAAATAGAAAATCGCGCCCTTGAAAAAAGATATTTAATGTGCGAAACACTACTAGATCTTTTTTGAAATGAGCCGGATACCAATTTAATAATGTCTGATGAGGCAACATTTTACATCAGTGGTCGAGTAAATAAGCATAACTGCCGAATTTGGGGAGATGAAAATCCTCGAGTGTATAACGAATTTGAAAGAGATTCTCCTAAGCTGAACGTTTGGTGTGCAGTATCGAAATCTAAAATTTACGGACCATTTTTTTTTCAAGAAGCAACAGTGAATGGAAACAATTACACCGATATGTTGGAAAAAATTTTTTATCCTCAACTTCAGCAGGATGGAATTTTAGACACGATCTACTTCCAGCAAGACGGCGCACCACCACACTTCTCCAGGGTCGCAAGGGATTCCTTAGATATTACTTTTGGAAACAGATGGATAGGGCGAGCAGGTCCAATCGAGTGGGCACCTTATTCTCCCGATCTAACCATTCCAGATTTTTGTATATAGGGATATGTAAAAGACCGTTGCTACAGTCCAACCCCAAGAAATTTGGATGAACTGCGCAACAACATAGTAAACGTTTTCAACCAAATTACACCGCGAATGCTACAAAACGCCTTCGGCAACTTATTTCTCCGTCTACATTTGTGTTCCGCGCAAAATGGGAGTCATATTCAGCAGCTAATTTATTAGCTATAAATTAAAATTAATTTCTTCAATTGTTTGTTGTTAAAAATGTTATAATTTAATACATAGAATAAATATTTTTTATAGACATGGCAATAGCGCAAATTATTTAATTATAATGATGCTAAAGCGATACATAGGCAATTACCAGAAAATGTTCATCAATCACCGAATATGTATTCTAGCAAAATTTTCAAAAAGGTGTCATTTACTAAAATTGGCTCTGTAAAAAAAAATAATGAATTTAAGAGAATTTATACATTTTCGGAAAGGGCATTTAACAGGCTTTCATGTGAAATTAAAAAGTACAGGATGTTACATTTAAAATTTTTGAGAAATCGGCCTTTGAAAATCATGAATTTTTTTCCTCCTATTTCAGGCAAATTTTGAAACTTGGCAACACTGTCAAAAAAAACTTTAAAAATATTGATGAAGTTCTGTGAAAACCGCACATTGTTGTCATTTTTCGTTCTCGACTTATAAGCAGTTAAAATGTGTCAGTTTATAAATGGACACCCTGTATTTTGAAACTTTTCCATCGGGCTTCAAAATGAACGCGCTTCGTAACTATTTACTCAGTTTTAATTGTTTAGTCAGTTTTTACCTTGAAAACAAATTAACAACAGCCAAGGCGAGTTAGGTTAGTGTTTTTGATGTTACCAATAAAAGTGTGTTCCCGAATTTCATTACAATATTATACTGATATTAATAAAATTTATATTAAATGTAGAGGAGACAATACAGAGACCTATGATGAATAATATTTATTAAGAGGGGGAAATAAAAAATAATTAAGCTACAGGCCAGAAAGACCGGGACTTTTCTAATGTAGGACGCTAAATGATATTATCAGAGTGGCTATCTGAGACATTTATGATATGAAATATCTGTTTAGACTTACATTAGTATTTAGGGAACTAGTGTTAGATTTGATCTCTATATGTATACACGTCGAAAAAATCTAAGGAATGAGAACTAAAGATTAAAATAATCTAGATTTCAATAAAAGAAAACTTCCTCTATTAAAAAATAAACACTTATAACTTTAAAAAATAAACAAAAAAAAATTAAATTACAAAAAATCGTGTTTGTTAATATTAAGCTCTATTAATACAGAGTGTGACCTCCTCGTGCATTAATGACTGCCTGGCATCTGTTGAGCATGGTGGAAATTAGGTTGTCAATTTAAATTTTGGGTGTAGTAATCCATAAGTCAGAAAGACAACTAAACAACTGAGCCCTAGTTTCAAAAATTGCCTTCTTTGATTAAAAAGTCTTCCTGCTATTGAATCCTATAAATGTTCAATAGGATTACGGTCTGGAGACAGTGAGGGCCATGGTAAAATATAAATTTGCGATTTTCTTATAAAGTTGCGTACCAGACAAGCTCTGTATGGGCGGGCATTATCGTGTATAAGTTGGAAATTTGGTCCAATTTCTACTGCATGCGGAAGCACAACAGATTGCAGAATGGTGTTTCGGTAACTTACAGCTTTTAAAAAACCTTCCAACAAAATAAGGTCAGTTCTTCCTTCAGTATGAATACCAACTCACACCGTAACTTTACCACCTTGATAACTATATACTTCCTGAACCGCAGCAAGATGTTCTAAGTTTCCAGGATGCCTCCACACCCGAAATCGACGGAAATCTGAATGAAAACCAAAACGGGATTCGTCTGTGAACAATACTGTATCCCATTCTTCATGACGCCTTTGGTATTGTTGAGCCCCTTCTTCTCAACAGCGACAAGGGACCGATTGCTTCTTCTACACTACCCTACGGGATAGCTATCATTCGATCCCTTAGTGCTTGTAATCGCATAAGACGAGCATGTACAGGTTTAGTTGTTCTTGTTCCACCAGTATGGCGTTCTATAACATCTCCATATTCACGGTATCTTCTCATTACCCGACAAATGACGCTAGCTGATGTGTTAAGAACTGTGCTACTAATCTGTAATTTTGGACTGCTTCAACTATTCGTACTGCTCGAACTTGTTCATCACGGCTTAAAAGAGGTCTCTCCATAATAAAACGAATAAGTTAAAGTAAATTCGTATACTAACAATTTTTTTATTTGCTTTAAATGCACAGGTATCCAAACAAGACTAATTCGATATTCCTAACACTAATAATTAAATATTGCTTAATATCAATTTATGGAATGGTTATAATTCAAAGAAATATACTGTAAACAAGAACCACATACTGTATTTCTGTAGAAATTTCAGAGATCATACGTGGGTTTTTTAAAAATTATAGCCAATTTAATTCCTTTTCCTTAGATTATTTTGATCTAAAATCTTTGTCTTGAACTGAGGCTTTTTCCAAAAACAGACGTAGATGTAGATGTAGATGACGATAGTCAGTCCGCGAGTTGCGCCGAAAAAATAAACTGTCATGTGAGTTCTAGAAGACTTTTTCAATATTAATTATATATTAATTCTTAACCTTTTTATCAACATTTTAAAGACTGATATTCATCTTTACTTTACTTTTTGTTGGCTCTAAAGATATCCCTTCTTCTATTTTGTATAAAATTTAATATTTATTTACGTCCACAAAATGCGATAAATTGAATATTAAACTTAAAGTTTGTAATGATCAGTACTTATGTATGTATACACTATTATACTATTTAAGAGACCATTTCCTAGCTATTTACTGCAATTATGTACGTTTACAAAAAAATAATTGGTTCTACGTTCAAAACTTTGTAGTAGAACAAAAACATATTCGTATAGATTGCATTTTTTGTTTGTATAGTTTTGTATATACTCTTATGTTTGTATATAATTTTACTAGGTTCTTAGATAAATGTCTATATTATTTAATTAATAATAAATAAAAATATTAGTTTAGTTACTAGCAAAGTTAAATTTCTAAAGCAACAAATATGATACAAGAATATATAAAAAATTACATGATATTTCCTTTTAATTAAAAATATACGGAATATACGGGTAGAACTTTCTTCTTTTGCTATTATGTTTATCATTCTAATTCTTGGTTGACATAAACTTAAAAATATTATAACATAAAAATATTTAAAAAAATGTTATAGCTAATAATGTTGAGCTTATCTTAAACTATTGCACATATAAAAAACATTACGTTTATATCACAATAGTTTTTTTTTTTTTAACTAACTAAAAAGGAACATTTTTAATATGATATTTACACAAAGGCACTTATATTTTTTAATATATATTAAATAAATAATAACCAAAACATCTAATAAAATTATGAAAAAATATTTAATAAATTGTGTATCTCCGTAAAAATGTAACAGAACCATATTCCATAAATTTTTGTTTTCAAAAATTGCAAATACGTTAATTTTATTTTGTTAAGAGTCATTTATTACGTTACCTAAGTCACTCGCTTTCCTGCAATTTAATTTGTGAGTGAAATGGGAGTTAGTTGATACTTTTTTTTCAAAGTGTTTTAATTCTCAATTAAACGACAAAATTTTATTCCTCTGGATATGGCAGCTTTTTAAAAATATGTAGAAATTGTTTATTATAAATTTATAAATTATTAATCCGAAGGAGTAAACTTGAAATAACCTGAATAGAAATTAGACCAGGAATATTTACCAAGGTAAATTATTAATTAGAACTGATTTATTCAACATTTAAGTTGTATCCCGCCTCTTTCCATGCAAGAATATGGTATTATTTTTGAATAAAATGATGTTTCACGTTTTGCAGAATTTCAGGTATTAGAGCGTAGAATAATTTGTAATAATTATATGGCTTAAGTTTTTAATTGTCGCCAGTTGAGTGGCATAAAACATACATTAATTCCAAGCAAATGTTTTAAATAAGAGGTGAATTAACAATTATCATTTCACAAAACCATTCTCAAAATTGCATTCGATTGTCGCAATTGTCTTCATTTAATTCCTGCATCTGTTAGTCTCGAAGAATAGAATTTGAGATTATTAAGTATCCTGTAAATACTAGTTTTGCCTTCTTTTGTATTTGTTTTTAATTTTCTTACACCTATTTCTATTTCGATCTTTTTTTTCTATTTCTATTTATGTCCTAAATATAATAAAATATTAAAAAATCTAGAACACCCGATATAATTCCCTTATCTGTATTTGAAAATACTTTAAGGCTTGCATCAGGCGATTAACACATTTCAACAATATGTCATTTAATAAGCAATGTTTGACAGGCTTTTAGCTTATTTAATAAAAAAAACATAATATTTTGGGAAAGTCAATCGTTGGATAGATCTACTTCTTCTGCCATTTTTTTAAATTTTTTATCAGAGGTTATTGATGCACACAAGAAAGGTGAGCACCCTATGGAGATCTTTTGCGATCTAAGCAGGACGTTCGACTATGTCAATCTTATATTTGTAAATTTATTGCCCGCATATTTAAAGCATAGTCATGTTACTATATACGCGGATGATACATCCGCATTTTTTTGACAATAGAGTGCAGAAAATATGCACATTACTGCTGGAATTTTGAATTCCTATTCCTAAAGAAATGGTTAAGTTTAAATAATGTTTTTCTTAAGACCAAGAAAACAAATTATATGGTTTTTCACACCTGTTAAGATCAATTAAATCTGGACCTTAACATGCAATTGAGCAATAATGGTAGTACAATTTTCTTAGCTTGATAATTTATACGCTCTTTCATGGAAAGTACATTGCAATAAATTATCATTAAAATTAGGCAGCCTTTTTTATCCTATAAAAATATTAGGTTCTTAATGGTTAGAAATTTGGTACACATATACTAAGCTATAATATACTCCGATATTCTTTATGGGATCCAGTTCCGGGGTTATTTGGTGTATGCGTGTCGTGTATTTATTGGTCAAACACAAGTTATTAGATGTATTGCGAAATAGACCCCGAAACTTCCTGCAGACCACTTTTTAGTCACTTTGAAATTTTAACTGTCCTTGTATGTATATTATATTTCAAGCATGTTTATGTCTTTTTAAAAAATTGTATCCCATTTGGGATGGATTTGTTTATAGTTATCCAACTAGATCAAGAAATTATTTATTTTTATTTCATACTGAATTATCTATTTAAAAAATCATTTAGTTAAATTTTATTTCTGTTTATATGCTTATTTATGTTCAGTTCTTTAACAGATGAATTAGGTTTACGATAATAGAGTTAAATTAGTCGGAATTTTCGGTAATAATAAAACCTAAATTTAAATTTAATTTAGTCACAAAGTCTAAGAGTCTGAGCCTCTTTGTCACACCTTTAAAATGAAATACTTAAAATGTCTAAGTATCTTTTTATTGCTAAAAACCTCATTTAGATTCCAATTCTGCCCAAACAATAAGAAAATAGGGACAGGAAAATGGGTTTGAATTTGCCATTAATGTTCAGCTCATTGGATGAATAAAATCAACATCTTCAATTAGGAATTCAACTTTAATTATGGTCAACTTCTAAGCTCCATTTTTCAAAAAAAGTTTGTCAATTTCTTATCAGTCCTAATTTAAATTGGATTTCTTACCAGAAATCATTACTTTGGCATCATACTGGTTCCTTTGTAGTAGATGTTTTTTTCATATTTAATATATTTGCGTCATCTATACATAAAGGGTGGGTAAACGAAAACGAAACGGCGGCCATGTCGGGCTCGTAAAGATTTTAAAAATAAAACGCTCAGACACGTCAATTTAGATTACGGCAAAACATTTTAAGAGTATAATACCACCCCCACCTGTCATCTCTTAGCCAGGGTGGAACTAACCTCAAAAATTTTAAATGGAATAGTGGGTCGAGCTATACGTTGTTTGAAAGGTCTTTCGATTCTCTTTACAGCTATACCTAGTTTAAAGGATTTCACTTTAGGGGTTCTCAAACTATTGACTATTTTCAAATTTAATGCAGTGTTTGGAAAATAATCGCAATTCTTTGTCAAACTATTAATTTATAACAATTATACTTAAACACTAGTCCAACAAATGCTAAAAATAGCCACCGTTAACCTCCATGCAATAATACAGATTTTTGTTCAAATCGACATCGAACATTTCATAGGTAGCCTATCAGGAATTATCTGTTGGAATTCAAATGTAATTTTTTCTCGCAATTCTTCTATTGAAGCTCTTTAGGTAACCTCACAGAAAAAAATCCAGAAGTGAAAGATCAGGCGAACGCGCGGGCTATTCAACAGAGCCTCTTCGTCCAATCCAGTAACCAGGACAGTTCTCATTTTAATAATTGCAGACAGCTATTGCGTAATGAGGAGGCGCACCATCCTGCTGAAACATCACTTCGCCTTTAACGTATTGATTGTTATTACCATTTTCAATAATGCTCGTTATTGCTGGATCGATAGCTTCTTTTAATAACCCCTGAATAGTACATCTATGTACCTATTTAGTACATATACAGTACTATACATATCCCCATCAAGCATATTGGATAGAACAAAATGGTCCAATAATATGAGCCACACCAAATGTTTAATTTTTAAGGATGTTGAGTATGTGCTTCATGATAAATGTATGTATTGTGGTCCGGTTAATAATGGCAATTATGACAGTTTACAGTGCCGTTTAAGAAAAACGAGCATTGATCTGAGTAGCAAATGTTAAACACATAATTAGGATTATTTAATGCTATTTCACTAATTTTATTATTTCACAGAACTCCGAGCGCTGATCGTCATCGTCTTCATTTATTTTATGTACCAGCTTTATTTTATTAAAATCCCTTGTATACTTCCTTAATTGACGCCAGATAGAGAAGCTTACTGTGGAGTGCTTAGTGTAGGATCGATGTGAACATGTTTCAAAATCACAACCTTCAGCTTCTTTTTATTGGCCACGGATCCTGTTTCCCTGAATTTTGTAATTAGTTCAATGACATGCTATCTTTGCACATTTCTGTTTTCGTCACGTTTATTGAAAAGTTTCATTGTTCGAAATGCATTTTGATTGTTAGCAACAAATAACTCCACTATCTCTATTCTCTCTCGTAGGGTATAAACGATTTTGACTATTACTAAAAATCAATGACCCGATTTAACTTTGACCAAGTTGAACTGACCTCTAAGTAACATTAATATTTATTGCTTATTTGTATTTTGACATTCTTTTTTGTTCTCCTAAACATCTCTTTAAAGAAAATCTGTATTATTGCATGGAGGTTAACGGTTAACATTTATTGAATTAGTGTTATTGTATGATTGTTATAAATTAAAAGTTTAACAAAAAATTGCGATTATTTTCCAAAAACTGCATTAAATGGTAAAATAGTCAATAGTTTGAGAACCCCTGAAGTAAAATCCTTAAAACTAGGTATAGCTGTAAAGAGAATCGAAAGACTTATTAATCCATTTAAATTTTTTGACGTTAGTTCTGCTCTGGCTAAGAGATGACAGATGGGGGTGGTATTAGACTCATAAAATGTTTTCCTCTGGTAATCTAAATTGACGTGTCCGAGCGTTTCCTTTTTAAAATCTTTACGAGCCCGCCATGGCCACCGTTTCGTTTTCGTTTACTCATCCTGTATGTAAAATAACTCGCGATAGGTTACCAATGATCTATAATATTACTATTAAGGGAATAAACGAACCTACGGTATAGTTTATATTTAGTTGCCGGCAGCCAAAAAACCAAATTTAAAGTCAAATTTACAAAAATTAATATAAGTTTTGTGCTCTGCGACAGTTAAATTTTATGGTTCATAATCCTCCTCATGTATTTCTTCTATTCTAGACAATTCACTATTTTGTTCAAAATTTGTATCACTTTTTTTAATTCGCTATCAGTTTCATCTACATCGATAAAAAGATGATATTCAACTAATCGCTTTTTGAAATATTATTGTTTTGTTTGCCACATATCTCTGTAATTCAGCCCAAACAAGCTCAATTGGGTCTATAGTCGGATTACCGAACAGATGGAGTAAATGATGTGCGCGAAATATAGGCCCGCCCATCGATGCAACCTTGGCAGATTTAGACGAGGAGAATTATGCCTACTTATTTTAAATTATTTTACCGTACACCGTCGCCTGTAAAATGGATCCAAACCGATTTTGAGGTTGTGCCAGGTAATGATATAATAATCCCTTTTAAGCATTTTGTTATGCAAAGTTATGTTAATATATTGGGGTTTACCGAAAAGAATGCAAAATTATGCCCGAATACCGAATTTCATAACCATAGGCCTAATTTGATTTTTACAAATTTCAATCTCTAATAATTAAATATGAAAAAAAAATTCATTGGTACACAAAACGTAAAAATCAAAGTACGTCTATGGTTATGACATGCGGTATTCAGGCATAATTTTGCATTCTAAATAACCTTTTCTTATAAACTTTTTTTATATCTTGCCTAGAATTACTACTCTACCCTCCACTTTACCTACTTAAAAAATTTAAAAAATGTTCGTATCAAGGCAAGCTTGATTTTAAAAAAATAATAATATGCTAAATTTTATTTTTTATTCAAGCAGGGCTGGATGCCAAACGGTCAAATTTTAACCACAACATTTTTTGTCATTTTCACGTATAAATTCGCTCATCCTGGGACACACTGTATATTAAAAATATTTATTACCTGCTGCTTCTGCTGTAAACTGGACTTTTTGCACTTTGTTGTATGCTGAATGCTCGTTATCACATGTTTTATTATGTTCATAATCACTTCCTTTTCAGCAATGTATTGCACTGTTTCTCGCACAATGCCTAAATGGGGGTTCCAGGGTTATGATTATTAGCCTTTATTAGGGCACGCAAAGAAAACGCTGCTTTATATCGATAAACCCAGCTTTAGTATTGAAAGATGAATCAATGACCAATGTCATAATTGACAACTAATTTAACCTATAACCTCAATGCAAAAAAAAATACAGTAATACTCTAATACTTAATTTATAATTATGAGAGAAAATAAAGTAAAATTTAGCACTCAATACTTATTTAATTGTACATCTGATAATACCTCGTATATACGTATATACTCAGTTCCCAATTTCAAATCAAATCAGTGATGGTGGCTATATAAACAATTTTGCTAAATTGAATTTAAAATCTGTGACCATTTCTACATATTAATTCCACAAAAAAATAATCTATAAATTACGGCGAGCCGATAAACCAGTACCTGAAGAAACCAAGCCAAAGAGGGGGTATCTGAAATTCTGAGTCTCTCCGACTGGCAGCCACCTGGTCTGAATGGGGCTCCCTTGTTGGCAGCTATAAGTTTGGGCCAAAAGAGGCAGCAGCAGATCGACCAGTTAGGATGCTTCCAGAATGTCTAGCAGGTAGTAAAAGGCAATCGGTATTAGGTGTAGCCGATTGGAAGGAATGCAGGTTCCGGAGGTGATGATTCAAGCGACTTAATGTGGTAACACATGGAATAGCAAGTGAGGTGGAACCAGTAACAATAAAAAAATGCAGCAAAAGCAGAAGCACAGGATGAGCAGAAGGTACAGGAAGGCCTAAAAATGGGGACCACACATGAGGTTCGGCATGGCTGTCAATTTTATGGCATTTTTGTGTGGGTAAGTAAGTTAAATTTTATAAAATTGCTCTCTGAAAAGTTGGATGCATTGATGTTCTTTTGAATTAAACCGAAAAGCATGCAAATAAGAAATTAATTAAATGAAAAAAAGAGGAAAATGACTTAGGCATGTAACATGTGCTAACTTACCGAAGATGGAATGTAGCCTTTTCTGGGGTTTATTTAACACAAAAAAAAATCAGGGAGCCCTATAAACTCTTAGGCCTACTAAGTAAATAAGCAATTAAGCTATCCTAGCACATACTAGTAACTTCAAAAAAATTAGGCCAAGGGTC
Organism: Anthonomus grandis grandis; assembly: GCF_022605725.1. Lineage (NCBI taxonomy): Eukaryota > Metazoa > Arthropoda > Insecta > Coleoptera > Curculionidae > Anthonomus > Anthonomus grandis. The sequence goes on from NC_065556.1 coordinate 11,903,421, forward strand.
TACCTTTTCACATCCGCATTAAGCGACACTGTCTGTCATATTCTTGAACCAGATAAAGAATGAATCTATTAAAAATAGGATTATCAGCTTCCCCCAGATTTTAAGGAATGCACTTATCTGTCAAGTACCTAGGTGTTGACATGTTGGGTTTAACTACTGGGTACTATCTGGTACCAGCATTGGTTTAAGTGATTTGCAACTATGGAGCAACTTATAACTTGAGGCCATGGTTTAGCAACAATGATTTACAAAAAAAAACTGACAGACCAGATTGTTGACATTAACATTCTTATCACTATTGATCCTTATGATTTAAACAAAATAAATAATTAATATGTGCTATTAATATATTCATTAAACTCTAAAATAGGCCAAATTGATCTGCAAGGTGAAATCAATGTAAAATCAATGGCAGTTCTTAATGCTATTCAACTAACAAAAATATGAAACAATATCCCATATTATTGTTTACTTTCCTCATCCAATAATGGTTTTCCTTCTGTTTCAGATTGGGTATGTTAGAAGGAACCATCTTAACGGTGTATCATATCTGTGTAGTATATATATTTATATATGATTTTTAAATAAATTATTTAATGAAACTATGGTTGAAATTTACTTTATCCTGGCAAAAAAAAGTAAATCAGTTAATTGTTTAATATTTCTGTGTTTGAATTTAAAGAGAATTATTTAAGCAAAACAATTTATATCTGTTGGAGATTAAACCTATAACAAATGGTCAAATGTTTTCGTACTCTTTTCTTGGGGGATGACAATGGGGGTGTACGTAGCGCGTCAGCCATTATTTGTTAACAAACAAATTAACAAAAAAATAAACACAATCTCAACTTTTCAATATTGCGAAGATTCAAATATTCGAATAGCAGAAAATTCAACCAAAACGATCTAAAGCCGCTCGACTAATAAAATGAAATAAAACCCCAAGTCATGAACCCTATCGAGGCTCTAGGCCACAACTCCGGCGCAGAACGATCACGTGACCACTCCATCTGTTCGGTAACCCAAGTATAGATCTGGATGATATGGTGGTAATCATAAGACGTCATGACATCCTTTATTATTTTATATAATTTTGGCTTTAACATAGATTCATTATTACACCACAGCTCTTGGTTTTAAATTGGGAATCAAATTCTCTGTCACCCACTTATTATAATTTTCGTAATTCATGTCAAGATGATAGTCGTTACTTGTAGTATTTGATTTCCAACTTACATATATGTTGGGAACAAACTCATTCTCATCGGTTCCTTTGACTATCGGTTTTTTAAAGTCTCTCAAATTCTCATTACTCCATCCTTCAATGAGAGTATCAGATGAATTAATATAAGTTTCGTAAGATTAATATAAATTCAAGCTTAACAGATCTATTGCATTGATTTATCACTTTTCAATTGTTTCGAAATTTTCTCCAATGGAAACCAATTTTGTGGACTTCTCTATGAAGAGTCTCTTTACATTCTTGATACCCGGTATTTGGAGCAAACTTTTTTGTAAATTGTTTTTATTGTAGGAATCACCTTTGCCTTCACTTGTGATTTTTATTATAGTTTACCTCAAAATTGCCAAATCTGCAGCGTCAAGAAAAGTTTTAATGCTTCTGTTTCGGTTTTTTTTTTGTATTATAGGTGATTAAGTATTTACATTTATAAGAAAAAATTATTATAAAATAACTTTTTAAGAGGAATGATGACTTTTCCACCCACTGCTTCCTTTCCATAAAATTAAGTAAATTGCTAATTATATCACGACTTTGATCAATTAATAATTTATTTTTTAGTTTATTTCAAAAGACACAATAAAAAATAAAAATTTTAAAAATGCCCAAGAAACACTTGTCACTATTACTTAATTGATCTCGATTATAATATTCTCCTATACCACTGAGATTTAAACTAACAGACCTCTACGAGCCGAGTTCTTTAAATACGCAAAACCCTTCGTCGGAAAGTTTCGCTTATTATATCCAAATTTTATCAGAGAGTTCTGCTTATTATATCCAAATTTTATCGGCCACCTGAATATGGATAAGTTGTACAGTACCACCGGTAGAGTTTCACTGTATTTTGCTGGCTTTGTTAACAATATTGTGTCATGTTCCACAAAATTTCTAGGACTCATTTGTAAAACTTCAGCAGGTATATCTGTAAATACCTTACGAGAATGTCTGGCTTGGCAAATTTTTGACTTGAAATACCCCTGCATAAACATGCACAAGGACTTTAGAGGCAAAATTTGAGCAAAATTAAAGAGAAAAAGATGACAACAATATGACACACTTCTCGGCCATTTCTACGTTAAATTTTTCTGTGTTTGAATTTAAAGAGAATTATTTAAGCAAAACAATTTATATCTGTTGGAGATTAAACCTATAACAAATGGTCAAATGTTTTCGTACTCTTTTCTTGGGGGATGACAATGGGGGTGTACGTAGCGCGTCAGCCATTATTTGTTAACAAACAAATTAACAAAAAAATAAACACAATCTCAACTTTTCAATATTGCGAAGATTCAAATATTCGAATAGCAGAAAATTCAACCAAAACGATCTAAAGCCGCTCGACTAATAAAATGAAATAAAACCCCAAGTCATGAACCCTATCGAGGCTCTAGGCCACAACTCCGGCGCAGAACGATCACGTGACCACTCCATCTGTTCGGTAACCCAAGTATAGATCTGGATGATATGGTGGTAATCATAAGACGTCATGACATCCTTTATTATTTTATATAATTTTGGCTTTAACATAGATTCATTATTACACCACAGCTCTTGGTTTTAAATTGGGAATCAAATTCTCTGTCACCCACTTATTATAATTTTCGTAATTCATGTCAAGATGATAGTCGTTACTTGTAGTATTTGATTTCCAACTTACATATATGTTGGGAACAAACTCATTCTCATCGGTTCCTTTGACTATCGGTTTTTTAAAGTCTCTCAAATTCTCATTACTCCATCCTTCAATGAGAGTATCAGATGAATTAATATAAGTTTCGTAAGATTAATATAAATTCAAGCTTAACAGATCTATTGCATTGATTTATCACTTTTCAATTGTTTCGAAATTTTCTCCAATGGAAACCAATTTTGTGGACTTCTCTATGAAGAGTCTCTTTACATTCTTGATACCCGGTATTTGGAGCAAACTTTTTTGTAAATTGTTTTTATTGTAGGAATCACCTTTGCCTTCACTTGTGATTTTTATTATAGTTTACCTCAAAATTGCCAAATCTGCAGCGTCAAGAAAAGTTTTAATGCTTCTGTTTCGGTTTTTTTTTGTATTATAGGTGATTAAGTATTTACATTTATAAGAAAAAATTATTATAAAATAACTTTTTAAGAGGAATGATGACTTTTCCACCCACTGCTTCCTTTCCATAAAATTAAGTAAATTGCTAATTATATCACGACTTTGATCAATTAATAATTTATTTTTTAGTTTATTTCAAAAGACACAATAAAAAATAAAAATTTTAAAAATGCCCAAGAAACACTTGTCACTATTACTTAATTGATCTCGATTATAATATTCTCCTATACCACTGAGATTTAAACTAACAGACCTCTACGAGCCGAGTTCTTTAAATACGCAAAACCCTTCGTCGGAAAGTTTCGCTTATTATATCCAAATTTTATCAGAGAGTTCTGCTTATTATATCCAAATTTTATCGGCCACCTGAATATGGATAAGTTGTACAGTACCACCGGTAGAGTTTCACTGTATTTTGCTGGCTTTGTTAACAATATTGTGTCATGTTCCACAAAATTTCTAGGACTCATTTGTAAAACTTCAGCAGGTATATCTGTAAATACCTTACGAGAATGTCTGGCTTGGCAAATTTTTGACTTGAAATACCCCTGCATAAACATGCACAAGGACTTTAGAGGCAAAATTTGAGCAAAATTAAAGAGAAAAAGATGACAACAATATGACACACTTCTCGGCCATTTCTACGTTAAATTTGAAATTATACTGTAATTAGTAGAGCTATAGCTATACTGTAGCTAGTAGGAGAAACGGTATCATTCTCTTTTAAACTTGTGACTTGACTTTGGTGTTTCAAGTTAAAACACTAATTTTCGCACCTAAAACCTTCATTGGCCGGGTCGGTCTACTGTACAATGATCAAGTTTATATTGAAATACTCATATCAGTTGTTTGGTGACTACAGTATGCATTGAACCTTAGAACATTGAAAGGCTAGAATTAGTAAACAACAACTTTGTTTGAGTCCAACATGTGCACAGGGGCAAGAGGGGTGTTTTGTTTACAAACATATTTGCCGATTCTCTGTTGTCAAGTCGACGCAAATTTCCAACGAAGGAAATTTTTAACTATATTTTAACAACCATTATAACGTTAATTTAAATTATTTGTGTTGTATTTTATAGCAAGATTTAAAATAAAAAGTATAAATACCACAATTAACCTATTTTAAGAATAAATATAATATCCTTAAGCAAAAAAAAAAAACAAAATTATTAACATTCTTATCCCTAAAACTGCTTCTAAAAAATTTGAAGCGACAACACCGGAGCTTAAGCGCCTGAGCCATACGCGTAGTGCCATCTGTCAAACGGCTTTTTGTTTATTTTTGGGATTCGTGTATTTTCTTTCATTTTTGGTTTAAAAAGGAAAAAGACCACATTTTAGTGTTTTTTTAATTTGCTAGGATGGCAAAAACTTGTGTCGTTTATGCCGCATCATGATAAAAAGGTGATTCAAGCCGATCTTTTCACAAGTAAGTACCGATACTTTCATAACATCACATCATAGGGTTACCATCATCATAAACGTAGAATAGGGGATCTTATAAATATAAACCTAATAAAAACTTGAATGCGAAAGTGTGCGTAAAATACCACAATATTTATATTTTTAAATCTAAATATTTTTTTGAACATATTCATCTATCAATAGGCTATAAAAAATATAAAACTAGAATTTTGACCCTGGTTTTATTACAGGATTTTATGTTTTTTTTGTTGTTTTGAGAGAAAGAAGGCATAATACCCATGTACATAGTACCTATCTATACATAGTTATGTTTTTTTAATAGAGACATTGGGTAGATATATGAAATTACTAATTTTTTATTGCCTAAAGAATTTTGAAATTTATTTAGATATTGATATCTATGTATAAAGTTAATTTTGTCTTTCCTTAAAATTTGGTCGATATTTTTTTTTGTTTTACCATATTGCAACTTACAATAACATATATAGTAATTGGCACCACATATTAATTTAATACTGTAATTTTTTTGGCTTTTTGATCAAATATCAAATACTTATTATAGATTGCCTAATCCTAATATATGCCCAAAGGGAAAAATGGATTTCATTAATGGAAATCAACACTTTATTTATACCTAATACTTATTAAATTAGGTATGTGTGTAAAACTATTTTTTTACTAGGATTTCTAATGCACTGGTTAAAAACACAGTAGCCGATAATTCAGTTAATTTACCAAGTGATTTACCCTTCAAAGCTGCAGGGGTAGTTTTCCTGAAGAGTGCAAAAAATTCTTTAGCTTCCAAATAGTATATAGTACAAACAGTGAAGCTAATATAGACAAGTATGGATAATTAAAATAGATTAATATTCTTGATACATCAAATTTTGTATAATTAGAGATCTGATCATTCATCATCAACAATAACTGCATCTGAGATTAATAGTTACCGTGGGGTCTAGGTCAATAATTACTATTTCTCATCCAAGCCGTTTTTGTTTAACTGCTACACATTCCCTGACTCTGCAAAGGAAAAGGTAAAAATACACTCAAAATAGACTACTAGTTTTATGCCATGTATCATCCTATTCTATATATCTTATTTAAAAGTGATATAATATTTTATTGTGTTATATTTGTTTAATTAAATGCAATTAATCAAATGTATGATATTACCAAGATTCTTTATAATAACATACATTTTATTGATCAATTGGATTTTCATAATTAATTTTTTTAATTTTTTCTTTTTAATTTTGGTAATACTATATTTTCATGTATTTTATTCTAGGGTAAAATCAAAATGATATCCTGAGGACCTAAGCACTGATGATTCCACCGTTTCAAAAGCTAAATCACTTGTCACCAAATTATGGAAAAAAAAGAACAAAAAATTAAAATTCGAAGATTGCAACAAACAAATTTGCGCCAAAGAAATTGAATTAGATGTCTCAAGTCATTATGAAAATACTTAAGAAATAATAACATGATTTTCGAGAAAGCCCAACATACTACATATTTTATTTGACTTGTAAAAGTACTTGTTTGTATATTGCTACTAATAAACTATCTAATCTAATCTATTGTACATAGTCTTTATTCTTAGGTATTCCTTGTTTTTTAGTATAAATTAATATGATATAATAATTGGTATTAGGTATTATATAGGTCACTGTTAAATGTCTCAAAACCATTGTACAGGCTAAATACTCATAATAAAAATCTTATAACCTATAAAAAACCTGCAACTCCTTCACTATTTGAACATCCTTGTAGTTTTAACTCTTACCGCTGAAGCAATACTGTCCCTTTGAAAAAGTCAGCACCATAGAAGTATACAGTGTGGCCCAAATTGGGTGTACATGTATGGGTATCTTGGAAACTATAAGAGATAGAAAATTGGTTAAATGGGGAAAGTTGTAGGGCATTTAGTTACCAACTTAGTGCTGCTTTCAGAACGATTTTATCTTTTTCCGATTTTGAAATATTTGGAAAAAATCAAAAAGTTGCACTATGGAAAAAGGGCTGTATTTTCTTTATTTCAACATATTTTTAAAATCTGTAAAAACATTATTAGGACAACTTTTTAAGGACAATGCATACCTGAATTAAGTTTTTGTTTTCGACGTTTCGGTTCTGAGTTTCCATCCTCAACTTCTTTTTTTCTCATGGCGGTCATTTTGTTTTTTACTGAATTAAAAAGATCTTTTTCTTCCCTTTAAAATGATGTATAACACTTTATGAAAATATTTTGTGTTTAAGTCAAAAATTAGATAGTTTATTTTTCAGAACAGAATTCAGGTATGCGTTGTCTTTAAAAAGTTGTCCTAATAATGTTTTTACAGATTTTAAAAATACGTTGAAACAAAAATACAGCCCTTTTTCAATAATGCAACTTTTTAATTTTTTCCAAATATTTCAAAATCGGAAAAAGATAAAATCGTTCTGAAAGCGGCACTAAATTGGTAACCAAATGCCCTACAACTTTCCCCATTTAACCAATTTTCTATCTCTTATAGTTTCCAAGATACCCATAAATGTACACCCAATTTGGGCCAAACTGTATATTATGTGTTATAAAATAAGTGATGTAAAACTTGAGTTTTGTCCAACATCCGTTGGTACAACAATACCAATAAAATTTTGCGAAATGTTAAAAATTTGTGTCTTAAAACATGATTTATTAAGAAATCTATAATATTATAATAATAAAATATTTAATTTCCATAAAAATGCTTTGACAAAAATGCTGCCTTTTATTAGGATCTTCCTCTAACGAAGTCCATTAAAAAAACACATAAATAGCTCATAAGTGGTAATATTACTTATACTCAAACTCTATAATAATTAATTAAAATTTAGCAGGTAAATATTTGTTGACGACGTCACTGGTAGAGAGTGCTCGTATCCGTGGCATCAACAATGCGATCGAGCGGCGTTGCGATGCCATTACCGTTTTCTCGTTTCTTCGTACTTTATTTTCATTTATTTAACGTACATATATTGACTTCGATATAGAGTATCTTATCAAAATTATTTTAAAAAATGCTTGATATTTTATTAAACAAAAAATATAGGGAGCAGTAGGATTGTTTTGAGCCTTCGGAAACAACTAAAAATTTTTATGATATTATAAAGTGATTATTGCCATTTCTCTATAAGCATTGGCATCATTGCATCAGAGATGTTGCGAGCAAACAAACCTGCCCATAGTTCCATGGCATGCTACTTCTAGCCTTTCAGTGTTCTAAGCATTGAACCTAAAAGACTAAGGAAAAGATTTTTGAAGGCTGCAGCATACAGGATAGGCTTGGCTTATGAGTATAATTAAGACTGACTAATTGGCAGAAGAAATTTTACCCTGATATATGTTCCTTCATAATTTCTGAGATATTTACTAATTGCTCTCAATTATTAAGTCTTATTTTTCTAAGAAAAGAGGAAAAAAACCGCTAGGCATTTTATGTACCCTTTCAGTGCAAAAATTATAAAATGAGTTAAACTCAAGAATTGCTTGATTTTTTATTTTTAAATAGATAAAAGGATATAACATATTAAACTAATTTGGTAATTAAATAAAATAAACAGATATTTTAATATCATGTATTTAAGGAGCGAGAGTCAAAACGTCTATGATCGCAACTAATAATTCAAATTATAAAAAGATCCTTTACCATGATATTTATTTTGAAATGATCAGAATCAGCCTCGCCTACACTCCGGGCATTTTTTAGATGACTGGTAATTTTATTGGTTTAATGTCCTGGTACAGATTTTCAAGAACTTTTTTCGCCTTTAGGGACAGGCGGAACTAAATTACATACAGTCTATGTTGTGATTTGTATAATTGTGATTATTTGGCATAGTTTTTTTGGTATTTTTTTTAGCCATTTACCCAAGGTTGAAAATCTATTTAGTTTAAGACACGATTTCCGTTAAATAATTACGACAAAATAAAGTTTACATTATATCTTAATTATTACCTTCATGATAAAATTTCCAACTAATTTATGACAAAAGCTAGTCCAATAAAATTTGCAGGATAAAAACAGTTTTAAAAAATGTAGATATACTGGCAATCATTAGTTGTATATTAATAATAGCTACAGTAATGTCATCATTTCCATAGAAACCCATTACAAAAAAACTGTTAAACACGTGAATATTTTAACAATGCATGGTTTATTTTTTTGAAGATAAATATTTGATAAACATTCAATTTTTTACCTTTTAGTATAATACTTAAATATTCATTAACAATCTTTAAAAGCACCTATTATAAATAATTATGATTATTTTTTAAAACATAATTTATATTCTAGTAATATTTATGACGTAAACAGATTGACATGGCAACAATAAAATATTAAGATTAGAACCTAATAAGTTAGGTTAAGTTTAAAACAAGCAATCAGAGATGCCCCTACTACAATATGGGAGTCTATTATGCCTTACTTTTCTTAGCAGATCCGACCTCCTCAAAAATGAGCTGAATAGCAGGATATTTTTATAGTTATGTATTCATTGCAGTTTTACAGTCTGGATACATTTTGGTGTATATTGCTTATTCCTACCTATGTAGGGCATAGTACGAACTCCTTAGAATGGTTTGCAAATTTAAAATTCAACGCATTAGGCTGATTCTGAATTTATTAGAAGTATTTCAGAATCTGAAAATTCAGAGATTGGAGGGACACAATAATAAATGTTTGTGGTGATAATCCAATAGCTTTACCGATGTGTCGATGCCTTAGAGTGTAACACGTGTAATATTTTTTTTTTAAATAAACATAATATAAGACCATTGACTTTTTGTCCCTCCAATCTCTGAATTTTTATTATCAAGAGGTCTCTTTGAGAAAAATGGCCTACTTTTTTGAATTTCAGAATCTGACTTCGCTAGTATGTTTACTACTTTATTCATTTCCAGTACGTCATAGTCAACATCAGTAAACTCTTAAGGTATAATTTAACGCTTGCTAAGACTCCACTTCACACAGTGACTGCCAGGGGCCTCCAGGTTTCATTAGCTATGGCTAAGTTTTTATTTTTTTTGTCATTAATTTATATAAATTTGAACTGATTGTAAATTATAGAACATAATGTTTAATATTTGAAATATTTTTTTATTTTTCTGTTATACCAATAAAAGCTGGGATCCGTTCCCTACCAAAAACAGCATTTTCCTCGCGTTATTGAGATCTTCGACGAGTCTATAGATTTAGCGTCATAGTAGTAATCATATTTAAGAGATATTTTTGCGTGAAACACCGACTTGCGCTTTCCATGTCTTAGTTGTATACTAGCCCTGAATCAATATTAGAGACACAAGTCTGACTTATACAGTGTCTCCAAATAGTCTGAAAAAATACCTTTTACAGGAAAAGAAATTACCTAGTTAAAAAACGCTTGGACCATATCAATTCTCTTTTATTTTTTACATGTTGCAGATTTTTGAAAAAATATACAGGGTACGTCAAGAAGACTGGGCAGCTGTCAACTTTATTATTTTAAATAGAATACCCCATTTATTATGGTATTTTTAGATTCTATGATAAATTCCTAACACATTTCGTGTATTTTTACTGTTCGAAAATCAACAATTAAAAATCAAAATTTTTAAAAACTTTACCAGGCTTTAAAATCTAAATAATTTAACCTGGAGAAATACGAGAGCTGCCTATTTCTATCTTAGTTTTTCATAAGCTAATAATAACTGTAGATTTAACTGAAGCTTAATTAAAAAAAAACATATTTTTCATTTTGAATCTTTTTTGATAAAGGTAATGGAATAGAACCTTTGGTACAAAGCAAAATTATTTAATTAAATGTTCAAAATGCTTTCCTTGCACTTTGTACCAACACGCAAGGTTTAAATAAAATTTGTCGGTAACGCTGCAACTCATTTCTTGTGTAATTTGGCCACCTTAATTTTAGTGACAATAATAATCTAAAGGAAAGAGGTCTGGGGACCAAGCTGGCCATTCTATGATACCCCCTGCCTATTCATTTATTAAAAGTTAAATTTAGATATTGACGCATCTCTTGACTATAATACGGAGGAGCTCCATCTTGTTGAAACCATACTTACCTATAGTTTGGACCGGCCAAAAGTCTAAAAGTCTACATTCAGGAACAATGCGGTTTTGAAGCATTTCTAGATACTTTACGAAAGTCAAGTTTCCCTCAATAAAGTACGGGACAATTATAAGGATTCCAAATATTGCAGCCCATATATTAACTTTTTGGGGATACTGGGTACGCATCCAATGTCGATTTTCATAGATCCAGCACCTGCAATTTTGGCGGTTTAAAATGCCATGAAGCATAAATGTGGCTTCGTTTTAAAAAACGATGTTATTTAACCCATATTTTACCAGGGCATGAAAAAACAACAATTTTTCGAATAGCAATATTTATTATGTATTAAAATAGGTTAGAAAAGAAGATTATGACACAAAAAAAAAGTTACATTCAAAAACTTTCAAAAAAGAGCGTTTTCGCATCATTGGCTATTGGCATTTGCGTTTTCGCATCATTGGCTAAATATATGAACAAAAAAAATTTAATTTTACTTTTTATGGTAACGCTCAAAACAATTGGTATGAGGGGCATGTTGCATTTTTTACATAAAAATACCATTTGACTACTACATATTTTGCATCTACGTCTGGAGTGGAGCGATTTAGTGATAATATGACCGATATTATCATATCTTCGCTCAAGAAGTGCCCTAGGGGTAGTAATAGATGTACGAATGGAAGATTCAGTTTTTATCAGGCGAAGAGCAATGTACGATTTAAAGTCTAGTTGACTAATATTTTTGTCACTGACATTATAAACCTTCCAACAATTGACTAAAGTGCTATCTATAGTGTTAACGAACAAAGGCCACCACCACTTTTTTCCAGATATCCCTATTCTATAATTGGCTATCCCGTTATCGTAGAGATCTACTCCCCCTATGAATTTGTTGTACATCTTGATAACATTAGGTTGCTGAATAGGATTGTCTATTTTTAAGATAACAAATAGGGGAAGTCTTTATCTCCAAGAAAAATGCATGTGGGACACTTAGGTAAATGCATTATGCATTTCGGCTGTGTAAACAGCCATCATCAGATACAGAACATTACAAAAAACATATACGTTCACCAAATAAACCAAAAAATTACTATCTGATGATGGCTGTTTACACAGCCGAAATGCATAATACATTTACCTAAGTGTCCCACATGCATTTTTCTTGGAGATAAAGACTTCCCCTATTTGTTATCTTTATATACGCATTCTCCTACAAAATATGGACTTCTATTCAACTATTGTCTATTTTTGCTTTACGGTCATACCTTTTAGCTCTGTATAATGGTTCGTCATTGTGATGGTTACTTATTACTGTGACCACTGAATTATCGTTCCATCTAACTAATGAGACCACACTGACAGTGTCATGTGCCGAAATGTAGTAGCCGCGTTTTTGTTTAGAAACACTTTTGGTCCCTTCTAAACGACAGCGGAGGGTTCTGTTTTCCCTTATAGTTCCGCTCGCAAAATAACCTTTATCGGTAAGATATGAAAATAATTGAAACGAAGAAAAATAATTATCAAAAAATACCTGATGCTTCATTGGGTTATTCATTATAGACAATAAATCAACAACAACTTGCCCACCAATACCAATACATATTTTTGTTTATTTGGATTTGCTCCTGCGTATGGAATGAACTGATATAAATAACCGTCTGACGAACAAATACACCATAATTTAAAACCAAATCTAACGGGTTTACCCCTAATAAACATTTTGCAGGAGTGCCTGCCAAAGTAAGGAACCATTTGTTCGTTAATGGACAGACAGTGTGAAAATAAACCAAACTGCAACATTTTCTGATTTATGAGATCAAAAAATGGCCTAAGCTTACAAAACTTGTGATTTTTACCTAACTGTGCATTATCTAACAAATGGAGGTTTTTTTTTATATTGTAAAATTTATTTCGACTCATAAATTTTTTCACAACGTCTATCCTCTTGTGTTCATCAGTTGACCAATATATTTGTTGTGTTTGTGGTAGTTTATGATAACCTGTAAATATTAGCAGTCCTATAAACTTTAGTAATTCATATTTATCCAACTCAAAATCATGTCGATTATTGTCTTTTGCATAATTTTCCGAAAATGTTACAATAATATTTAATACTTGGTCATCAAAAAACAAAAAGAAAATGTCTAAAGGTGACTTTCCGTGGAGTAAATCTACCAATTTCTCAAGCGCAGGGCCTTCATTCGAAATAGGCTGGGACATCATAGGAATTGAACCCTTTTTCCATTTTGGTTTCCTACTTTGAAATTAGCTGGTGTTAGACCTTTCGATTTTCCGTTTCTTTTCTGCCAAACTCTCATCATCAGACGAATCCCAGTCAAATTCATTATCCTGTCTTATCTGTAATTCAAATGTGCTCGCTATGTCCACATTATTTTGGCTGTTTTTTTCGTTTACAGCAATTACATCGTCATCTATATTTTCTTCGTCAGTCAAGCTATCTGGTTCTGGATGAATATAAACAGCATCAATTTCAACTAAAATAATTTCCGTCTACATAACAGGCCTAACAAAAATACTTAGTAGATCTTACCAACATCTCCGGAATGTTCTGCTTCCAATTTATCTACTACTTCATATAAAGAACTCTCCAGCTATTTTTTCGTAAGAAATTTAGGCATGTTTTTCGAAAATACACATACACTTAGCACCGATTAAAATTTAATATTACCAAAAACTTTCTTACACACAAACACACACACACAAGCCTAAACCGCAATATCTCTAACTGATACCGTTGGCAACTCAAGCGCTATTTCGACCAAAATACAGATAACGTATTTTCCCAGTGATGCGTTTTCGCAACATTTACAATTTGGAGTCAAGTATTTTGGAATTTATAACATTTTTTTGTTGTCAGTAAAAAAGGTAAATACACACATGTGTTAGCAATACGATTCAGCTAAACAAATCTCGCCTGTATTATGCTTTCCAATAATAAACAATAATATTCGAAAATATGTTTAGACATTAAAATTTTGCTTGAATTGGAATAAAAATTTAAAAATCAAAACACTGGTTTATTTACTGAGTGTTTTAAAAATCTTTTTTATTCAACCTTAGTAAATACTATAGTAACGTTAGATAATTCATTTTTATTTTGTTTATATTATAAAAAAAAATTAACATGACTGTTGCGTTTTCGCATAATTGGTAAAAAATAAGCTTTGATCTTGGTCTAGTTTTGCCATGATTGTTTCACTAAATTCGACTCTCCTGTCAAAATCATCTTCCAAAAGTTCTTGCCCCAAGTGAATTTAATAAGGACGGAATTTATTTCATTTTAAATTTACTAACACCGAGTTTTTTCGCAATGAACTGTCGTAATTTTCAACAAAACATTGAAAACTTTCAAAGTTCTTTTATCATTTGTTGAGGATTTTGGCCGACCAGATCTAGTCCTTTCTTTTATGCTGCCAGTTCGTCGAACCTCCTTACTATTTTCTGAGCAGTTGATGAATTAATTGGATTTCGATTTAAAAATAAATCATTTAATAAATAAGCAGCCTCTTCGTTTGGTCTAATAAGATCATTATAATTCCTTAAGCTTATTATTGTATTTTTTCGCTTTAATTGATTTAATTTAATTTCTGATTTAATTGAGCCATTTCAAATAATATTGAACGTAGCGAAGACGTCAAAGCTATTAATCAAATTCAAAGTGTCCCACCTGCCACCCGTAATACAAAATAGTACAGAGAGTTTAATAAAGTTTTAATAAAATAATTTGCAATTGTTATTTTTAAAATTTTTAATTGCTGATATTTCGAAAACAGTTCAAGATATAGAATGTGTTTAGAATTTATTATTGAATCCAAAAATGCATTAATAAATGGAGTGTTCTATTTAAAATAATAAAGTTGACAGCTGTTAAGTTTTCTTGACGCATCCTGTATATTTTTTAGAAATGAAAAAATAAAAGAAAATTGACGTATCCGAGCGTTTTTTAGCCAGGTAATTCCTTTACCTGTAAAAGAAATTCTTGGACACACTGTATAGAAGCGTCAAAGGGGTATCACTATAGTTGAAAACGTTAACTTTTTCTAATCACATCCTGCTGTAGTTCCCTATCCAATAATTCTATTGACGTCAGTTCTTGGCAAAATACCATTTGGTCGGAACATAGACAATAGAGGCAATTGCAATCATTTGTAAAGTTATGTGAAATTATGCTAGAATAGAGGGAATATCTCTTGATTGGCTAAAGACTCCTGAATTCAGCATGATATACATTGCTTCTAGGATTAGTTTGACTTTGGGTCGTCGCCTTATTTAAGATTATTTCTCTGTCTTGAGCGAAAGTCACATACACGAAAATCAACGTACATAACAGTGATCAGACTAAACTCGATAGATATGCGCACGTGTTCTTATTTGTTATCATTCAGGACTATTTAGAGTATTCTGGGGTAAGGAACCTGCCTCACTCCAGCCTTAATGTTGAAAAAAGATGAGGAATTCAGCGACTTCTAAATAAATAATAGAAAGAACCAGTTGGCGCTAAATCAAGTGGAAGAACAGGTTGTGAAAGAAAGCGTTGATAAGATGTGGGAAGAAAAACAAGAATTTAGAGGAACAAACTGGAATAAATCCGTATATGGTCGAAAATGAACTAAAATTAAATTCTTTTTAAGTCTTTTTACGATCGACATTATCAGATAAGATCTTTATTAGTGGTAATACTACATGACAGAGTTTACACAAGTCAATATTATAGCCTTAAACGATTAATATTACCCATCAATTCACAAGATTCATAAAACTATGATTTGGATATTCCTTAGAACAAAAAAAAATAAATAAATTTTTTAGATACAAGGTACTGCTTTAATTTTTTTTCTAAGCCCGTTAAGAAGCATGACTTTTAAGTAAAAGGGAAATTTATGGTAGAAAAGTGATCTATAAAAAAAAGGACCCGTTTGAATGCAATGTATTCTATGAAATGCAGTATGTATATCATTCTTATTTCTCCTGAAATGTGCATGTATGTCTTCGAAGGTTTCATAGCTATTATTGGTCGTTTTATTATGCAAGAGTCACTGAAATATATATAAGCTAAGAACAATAATTATGCTAAACTAAGAGACATGTGCTCTACAATCTACCCTCTAATTTAGATTTTAAAGAGTTTCTATTACCTTTCTTTAAATGGAGAAAATGGGACTTGCATTAGTTGCATGACCGTAAACAAGAATTTTTTATGATATTCTTGAATGAACACATATGCAAAATGGGCTGACAATGCAGCCTTAGTAGATACGAAAGTAGTTTCGAAGAGCAACGACACCAAAAGCCATCTTCGGACATATGTAATCGACATGTACATCCCAGTTAAGTTTCGAATCAATTTAAATACCCTGAAAAGTAATTGGTTCATTTGTAAAACCCTGGAAGTTCAAATTACAAGTAGTCACAAACAGTTTTTGTGATTTTTATTAGCATTCATGCTTAACTGTTTAGCCTAAAACTAATCAGCAACCGTCAACTGCATCTCTTCTAGACTCATCTGCAGATCAGCAAGTGTACCAGTCTTACCCAATGTAGTTTCATCTATGAATAATATAAAAATCAGGACTCTCAAGATCATTGATATGGATAAAAAAAAGCAATAGTCCCAGCATCGATCCTTGAGGGACTGCCTAATCCAAGTGTTTGAAACCTGATTGTCGACTATTGAAACTCACTACTTAAGAACTACTAGAGAAGTATGATTCTATTAATTTAACGCTACAGTCTGAAATCTATAGTAGTTTAGTTTCATTGCAAGAGTTCTAAAGTAGTTATTTCCTTAAACATAAAATGTGTATCAGGAAGATTGAGATATATACAGGGTGGCTCATCGAAAACGTACCGCGAGGCACTACAGGGTGGGAAAAAACTTTTTAGCAAAGTCCAAAAATATGTCAAGTAATTTTATCAGGGGGAAACTTTTGACATAAAAACCATTTCAAAAAACTCAACCCCCTAAGCGGGGGTGACAGAAATCCTCTAATTTTTTTAAAAATAGAACGGGAGGTCAAGTGGTACCTCTTTAAAACGGCCTTGTCATTCCCTATACAACGCGGCTTAGTTTTTAAAAATCGAGTTACTCGTTCAATAAATATGGGCCCTTGAAAGTTAAACAATAATGTGTGACGAAAAATGTAAAAAGAGATTTAATGCTTACCATGTTAATCAAGTAAATGCTCCAAGTGCTATCCGCCAACGTTTATAGAGTGATACAAATTATCTTCAAACCGTTGCCGAACGTTCAGAAGCATTTTCGGTGCCAGTTCGCGACATACGTTAATAATTCTTCTTCTGGTTGGCTGGTATTATTCTTCTTCAATAATACCAGCCCGTGCATTTAATTTCTGGGGGTGTTGTGTGTGTGTTTCGTGGAAAATCCTTGGATTGCTGTCAGCCCAATAACGGCAATTGTTGCGATTGACTAAACCATTTAGCAAGAAAGAACACTCATCCAAAAAACACACATTAAATAATAAAACTTCGCAAAACTGCAAGCGACGATCAAAGTCGTCTTCATTCAATTCTTGCACTAAGCGAATTTTATAGGGAAGGAACTTATTTTACTTCAATACTCTTTGGACACTTATTCACGACACACCCGTTACAATGGCCAATTGCCTTGCTCTTAGCGTACTATCCATTGCAACTTCCCCCAATACTACAATCTCCATAGCTTCATGAAACCCTGCATTTTCAATATTACTCTTTTTGTTATGAACTGAACCTGTTTCGCGAAACTTTGCAACCAATTCCTGAACAGTTTTCCCAGAGAGATGTTTCTCAGGATACCGTTGATTAAATAAATCCGCGACTGAATAAACTTCGATTTCCACACTCAAGGTTTAAAAAAAAAACTCAATAATCTCCACTCTTTCTGCAATTGAGTACACTATAATTAATAATAAATTTAAAGGTTCAAAAAATTTCAAACACTTTACCTACAAATCAGGTATCTAGCAAAACTACTTGATCTAATTTAAAGGTAAAGAATGAAACCGGATATTTTTATTCACTGAATGTGTTCTCGCATTCTTATCGTTTGTTTACTTGAAATGATTAAATTAGTGTTTCGACTTAAAGATGTGTTCTATGTTCACTCTGGGTTCAGTCTCACTCTCCCAATAAATTTTAATGATATCGTCACACAATATTTTTCAATTTTTAAGGGCCCATATTTCTTGAACGAGTGACTCGATTTTTAAGCAGCGTTGTATAGGGAATGATAAGTCCCTTTTAAAGAGGTACCACTTAACCCTCCGCCCCATCTGAAAAAAATTAGAGGATGTCACCCCCGCTTAGGAGATTGAGTTTTTTGAAATGGCTTTTATGCCAAAAGTTGTCCCCCTGACAAACATACTTGACGTATATTTGGATTTTGCCGAAAAGTTTTTTCCCACCCTATACTACCTTGCGGTACGTTTTCGATGCTTTTTGCTTTCTTTAGATTTTAATAGTATAAATGCTTTAATTAAATTTTTAGTAAATTTTTAGGTCCTTTAGAAGATCACAGGTATTTTGATTTGCTAATGCTGACACACACCTTAAGACCTTTCTATGGTTTCTTAATTCAGCATTAAACAAATTAAGACTCAATCCAGAATTCTTATATTCAACTTCAATATTTGGGAAAGCTATTAATTTGAAGAAAGTGACATATAAACGTGTTTTATCTTCAGTTGATATGTTATGGCAATTCAAGAAGTCCCTATTTATCTTGCTTCCAGTATTATAAAAATAAAACAGGTCATTTCTTGTATATGGTTGTTTTTCTAGATGTATTTTCTTTTGAAAGATTGTTGGGAAAATTAATTATTACTGCACTATGTTCTCAGTTATTGAAGTTATAAATAGATACTCTGGAGTGGATTAAATTTGGAAATATACAGGATGTCAGGGTGTGAATATATCACCAGTTTAATATCGCGGTGCTCGATTGCGTCTAAATCGTGAAACGGAAAAAACCTTTAATAGTGGGAATGTTAATTGAGTTAGAGGGACCACTTTTTAAAATTAGTTTGGTTGATACAGGGTGTCCCAAAAAAGCGTGGTACGTACCTTAAACTTTTTTTTAATGGATTTAGCTATATTTTTTTTCTGAAATGAGAGTCTCATTTTACTCTCTTTTAAACTCTAAAATTGTTTTGCTCTAAAATGCGATGTTGCTTAGTTATTTACAATTTAAAGAAATTTTCACAAAAATCAATGTTTCACTTAAATATTAATATTTACCACCTACGTTGCTTATCTTTTTGAAAAATCAATGTAGAGTCCTTGGCTATTTTTTTAAATGGATCACCCTATATCTAGTAATGCATTTTAATAGAGCATTCTTTTATCTTTAATTTGATACCAATAAATTTGCGTTTATCTCTAACCGTTTTCTCGAAATTTGTTCTTTGTTCTAATAAGGTTTCCTATCAGTTACGCTGCTTTGAAGAATTGCAAAGTCGTCATCTGTAAATATGAATTTATCGAAGGGATTAGTCCCAGTTTTTCGAAATCCGGATTTAATATTAGCGGGCGTCATCGATTTTTCAAATGCATAAGCAACACAGCCAGCGATATCAAAAATAGAAACAGGTATCCCAGAGTGCTCTAAAAGCCATGTTTGTAAGGCAGTATTGTAGAATGATTTAAACGAAAAAAACACCGAGACATCTAATGGTTGCAGCTTGTTGGAAGTATGTGGTGGTAACGTCAAAAGTAAGGTCTCCATTTTCCTTGGCTAGATTTATTCCTTCTATCGTTAGATGACTCTCGTGATTGTCAAAAATTAGGAGATTATTTATTATATTATTTTATGAATATTTATTATATTATATTATTTAGGAGATTATCAAAAAAATGCTAATATAATACAACAAGTGGTGACCAGTAAACCTCGTTCGGCGCTCGTGCAGGAAGAGACCTGCTTAATTCCTCTCTGAGCAACAATCTTTTTCGGTTTTTGGACGGTTGTGGTGGCAGTTTCATCTTAATATAAATTCTTGTACCGCTGTAAAAATTTCCATGGTTCTGAAACACTTTTTCCAAATTTTTGAAAAAATATCCAACATTGTGTTTGTTAAATGATGTAGCTCTGGAGAGGCTACATCCTTACGGCTGGCGAAGACTTAATTCTGCATCTCTGGACATAAATCCAAGGAACCACTCGCGTCCAGCTTCCTTGTTTGTTTGCCAATTTTCCAGAACTTTACAATTATTAATAGTTGCCATTTCATAAGCCAGTTTTCTGATATTAATGACCGTTTGTCCGTAACATATTTTTAAGCAAGTTAATACGTAATCGGCTAGGGCTTTTTCTTGATTTTCAGAAAAAACTTTTCTACAAGCATAATTTGGAGCCATTTTAATCTCTTTGGTGGGATTCTGTTTTTGCCTTTTAGCTGCTAGTCTTAAAGATATCTTCTCTTCGGTGACTGCTCTAACAGCAGCTCTCATAGATTGTTTATCAAATTGCCCTTTATCGTTTTTTTCGCTGACGTCCTCGGGCCATTTTTCCTGAAATATAAATTAAATTTTTACGAAAACAATTACTTTTTCAACAACGCTTGGAAACAGCACAACTTGGAACGTGGAACACAGAGTGATCATTTTGACCTTACCGCCACATACTTCCAACAAGCTGCAACCACTAGATGTCTCGATGTTGTTTTCGTTTAAATCATTCTACAATACTGCCTTACAAACATCGCTTTTAGAGCACTGGATACCTGTTTCTATTTTTGATATTGCTGGCTGTGTTGCTTATGCATTTGAAAAATCGATGACTCCCGCTAATATCAAATCCGGCTTTCGAAAGACTGGAATTTATCCCTTCGATAAATTCATATTTACAGATGACGACTTTGCAATTAGCAGCGTAACTGATAGGAATGTGGATTAAAACAATGAAGAAGCTCAACGACTTATGGATCCAAATCAACCATTAACATCAAAATGCATTGAAGAAAATATAATGTCAGACTCCTTATTTTCAGTATCAGTTAGCTTAAACACAACACCTACACAAAATCACAAAGAAACTTTCGTAAGTCCACAACAATTTAAAGGATACCCAAAAGCTGAAGAACGAAAAAATCAGAGAAAGAAGAGAGAAAAAGCTAAAAGTATTATCGCCACGGACACCCCAGAAAAGATCGCCCTAGAAGCTAAACAAATGGAGCGAGAAAGAAAAAATTGTGTTAGAAAGAATAAGGTCGTGAAAAAAAAAGTAATCAATGAAGACTCAACAGGCGAAGAAAATGAAGACGCGGCGATGCTTGTAACCGAAAGTTCCGATGATGATATTGATTTTGTAGGAGAAATCGATCCACCACCACTTCTAGATAAGCTTGATAAAGCGCCAGAAGTTGGTGAATTTATTTTGATGGAATTTATGGACAAAAAGAAAAAAAATTATTACATAGCTGAAGTGTTCTGTAAAAGGGATAAGGAATGCGAGGTCAAATTTTTGAGAAAATAACAGCTTCATTTACCCCGAAATAGAAGACGTCTAATTGGTATGTTTGGAAAACATTAAGATGGTGTTGCCAAAACCAGCACATGTGGGAACAACAAAGCGGCAACAATCTTATTTGAAGTTTGTAGTAAATTTTTTACCTTTAGAAGTTCGTTAAAACATTATTACCTCTTGTCTTATTGTGGAACATGCAGTGTCTAGATTTGGAAGATGTGTGTTCCACTAACAGACAACTGTCCTTTGTTAAACAAACTTTTTTTAAATTAGTTTTTGGTTTATGATGTTTATTCTACCATAAAAACTTATGTTTAGCCTTAATTTATTTTAGTGATAATCATATTTTGGTTGGTTCAATAAACAAGGTCAATACTTAGCAAAATCTATTTTGTGTCTGATTGTGGAACACTCTCCCCTACACACTGAGTCAGATCAAATCAAAATCAAGACATAAAGCCTCAAACTCGAAAATCTTATTTTAGGTATATTGGACATTTAAATGCAATACTGAATAAACATTTAAATCTAAGTGACTTAACGTCAAATTGTTATTTGAAAACGATTCATAATGATTTATGCTAAAAAAAAGATCTATTTGATTGTGCATGAAACCAATCGATATGCAGCAGAGAATTTCAATGGTTTGAGAAACTGGAAGGAAAGTGACCGAACAGAATTTTATATATTTCTGATATTACATTTATTTGTACCAAGAACCAAAAAATCATTAGTAAATATAGATTGGTTCATTAATCTCTTGTTGCGTTCTCTCATTTTTGGAAAGTACATGTCATTAGAGAGTTTAATATCTATTTATAGATATTAATATTTGTGCAATAATGCTCCGAATAGGCTTGATTTTAAATTTCAGCTCTTCTGCAGAAAATAAGAGAAAGGTTTCAGAAGGCATTGTATCCTTTTGTCTTTTAGTTATTAATGAGAGTTTAGTTCTCTTCAAAGGATACCTTGCATGTAGAGAGTATATTATTATTAAAGTAAAGAGACCTCGTTTTACAATTTAAGTTGTACGCCTTATGCGGACGAGCTAAAATCAATATTTTAATATGTACTTTTGAAAAGCCTACTGTTAATTAATTAATTTAATTGTCGTTAAACTATTGTTAATATTATTTTTTCGAAGATAATTTCTATTATAGCCCTTCATTGTCCCGTTTTGTATAAACAAATCCAACACCTGTGGATACGTATTGGTAAAGATTCAGCATCTATTCCTACTGACAAAAAATATTAACAGTACGCCATTTTTTGTCATCAAGTCCCTTCCATAGAAATTAAAAAAGAATTACAAAGCGCCGGGTTGCTTCTGCAACTATGTGATTTCAAATGACTGGAACACGTTACACGCCTCCAAAATCCCCGGATTTGACAACGCCGAATTTTTATCTTATGGAAATATCTAAAATATTTTGTTTTTCAGTTACATTCGACTATACCAGAAAATAAGAAAGAGCAGATAAGAGAAGCTTTTCAAAGTATTACTTCATAAAGGATGTCAAAACTCGATGTGAATTTTGAGAAGAGGGTTCGTCAATATTTGCAATAATTAGATGGTCATCATTTTGAGCTTATTTTGTTCTTATCTTCAACTGTTATTTATCGTCTTTGTTATTGTTATTTTTCTTAAGTACAGTGTACTATAATGATAGCTGAAAATAGATACATTGTTAATACAGTTTTAAATTTTACCTATCCTTAATCTATTGTATGCTGTAATCAATTATAATCGAGTGTTTATTTTAAACTAAACATGTTATTGTACATAACTCAAAAGCTATAAATCAGTTACTTATAATAAGCTATAAATTAGTTGCTTTTGCATACAAAAAAATAAAAAAATAAAAAAAATTACAAAAAAATTATATATTTGCCAATTTGTTATCGCTTACTATGAAATATTATGTTGTAAGTTTAACAGAATCCGCATTTTAAATAATGCTATTTTTTATAAAAAATGAGAAGGTTTAGGTATAGAAAGACCTTTATAAATTTGAAAAAGAATTTATTGTCACATTTACTGGTAAATAAGGTAACAAAATACGGGATGTTTCAGTTAAATTAAGTAACTTATTGTCTTGTAAAAATTATAATAGTTTAAACCTAAATATTGAACGTTTTCTAAAAAATAGAATTTTTCTTACAAATGAAGTGATTGAATTTTATAATAGTTTAGTGCTTTCCGGTATAAATATGTGAAAATAGATGTTAAGGAATAATTTATTAGAATAGTCTCAGTATTTTCACAAAACACAAAATATTTCGAGAACTTTAATGTTTAGGCTGGGTTAATCTTTATTAAGCCAACCGTTATTTATGATGCAAAATCTAAAAATCAAATCATAAACAGTGTGAGTGTTCTATTTAATAAAAAACATAACTTGGAATTGTTTCTGTATTTTAAAACGCTCTGTATTTTTTATTTTTTTAGCCGGTGGTTTAGCTAAAATATTGCGTGTCGTATGTCGTAAATAATCCGCTGTATATGTTTTAAAATTGCAATGCAAGGAAAAACAAATAGTACCTCTCGGGAAGGATTTGAGGATCAACGCCAAAAAAAGCAGCGCTCCTACTTTTCATGAGGAGATGTAACCATCAGATGTGTTCAGCTATTGTCAAACCTCTTTTATATACAGGTTTATCATTTAATAACCATGCACAGAAAAAGGAAAAATCGGGGCTCGACTGGATAAAGTCTCAATAGTTTAACAACAATACTTTTTGGCTTAGAAGAAATCTATTTGGGCTACTTTAGAGCAACTTAAAAAAAAACATATCTGCGACCCTATTTTCGATGTATTCATTTTTTCAACACCGGTGCGATTTCAGTTTCAGTTTTAAAAAAATATAAAATTAATGCTTGAACTAGTATTTAATGAAAAAGAAGCTAGTTTAAGAAGCTGATACCAGTTATAGAAACTAGTAATGTGATCACAGCAAATGATAATTTTTCACACTAAAAGATTTTACCTTTAAAAAATATTTCAGACAAAGCTAAAGTAGGTTTGCCGTAATTTATTAATTCGTTTTGGAAGATAAGACAAAAATAAAAAAAATGCAAATGGCAGTTTTACTATGTTAATTTCTTGTAAGCGTCCAAATACAAATTTTGCTAAATTATTTCCTTATACATCATGCGTTAGCGCTTATAGAGAGGGGTTTTAATAAGTCTTGAAACACCGAAGGTATGTACCGCGTTCACCTAGGGTGCTATTTTTGTTGTTGTAATAATTGACTGACTATGTTGCACTGTTTACCTTTGGGCTAGCAACATTGCCTTTTGCTTGTTTTTTGAATTGTCGATCTATAAAGATTAGGTTTCTGCCTTTTTATAATCCTGTATCGGAACTGAGTGCGTGAATTATCGTTTGGTGGGTTACATTTATGAGATATAGGTGTGATATTATTAGACCCAAGTCTGAGTACAGGCCCCGGCCCCACACAATGAAGAGTTTTTTATGTATGAAAAACGGTCGGACGGAAGAGTGAACACTTTCTGGCATTTATAGCAACCAAACCATCGAAACACCCGGAATGCAGGTGTTGTTGAGAGAAGAACACGATCGATACGATATCGGGGAGTGCCCAATACTCGTACGCTAGTTTCTAATTTTTATCTTGCATCAACAGTTTACCGAGCGCCTTAGTTTTGTAAACTAAAGAGCTAAGGCTATTGGTCTCTGGTGAGCCTCGGTAGGGCACGATGGGTCCATTAGGAGAGCTATGTACTTTACAGTCTCCGGATTCTACTGCACTACAAATCTACTGCAATGTAACAGTTGCAAAAGACTTTTTTTCTAGACTAAAAAGTTTTTTGATCAAATTTGCTCAAATTTTGGGAAAAATAGTTTACGAAATTATGAATAAGTTTTCGGGCACGATCCATCTTTCCGAGTTTATTTGTGAGCTACATTAAGGTGTCCAAAGCTCAATCCTCAAAGATAAAAGAATTATGTTATATAAAGGTAAAGGAGCTGACTAAGTGAATCAATATAATACTGTTGATAACGAAATGGGATCCATGCTTTGGGTGAGTGTATGCGGGTGGCTATATATATGTGGATGAGAGTCAATTTTGATTTGTTTTATCCACGATCTACGTCTTATATTTATTCATTGCATATAGCAATTAAGTATGCACTTTATATAAGTAGGGTCTGTGGGCGTGGGAGTTCAATGGAAGTATGTTATAGTCATAAAGTATATCATCTTGCCTAGTATATAACTCGTAAGATTCCTATTGTGTTATCAGTAGTATTCTAAGAACTTATGTACTGGGCAACTTTATCCTTAACTAACGCGTTTTATTAATTTTTGGACACTTATGGCTGCTCTGAAATAAAACAGAAAACAATAGTCGGGCCCACAAGAACCTTTCCAAAGTGAATTTGACTAAAAATCTTTTTACTTAAATAAAATGTATATGGTTCTTTGTAATTTTTATATTTTTTTTTAACTGAAGGTTTAGTTAGACTAAGTAAAAATATTTCAAAGTGCATTTCATTTTATTAATATGCATACATATTTGTTTGCAATCATCAAAAAGTTTTAAATAATAAATAAATCTATGTTTTTTTTCCACTATCGGATCTTTAAGACGACTGTCTCTGAGCTAATATTTGAACACTAATTTTCATAGTTTGCCAATAGAATTAGAATTCCATATGGAATATTCTATTCCATCGAATAACTTTAAAAATACCCAGAATCGTTGGACTTTATAGTTATTAATAAACAAAATTC
Source organism: Anthonomus grandis grandis (assembly GCF_022605725.1). Taxonomy (NCBI): domain Eukaryota; kingdom Metazoa; phylum Arthropoda; class Insecta; order Coleoptera; family Curculionidae; genus Anthonomus; species Anthonomus grandis. Next base: position 11,929,512 of record NC_065556.1, read on the forward strand.
AGATCAAAAAATGGATCCTGAATGGTTCAGGCTTCATTTGCACCTTATCTTAAAACTTTGTCAATATTTAAAACATTTGGCAAATTTCATATATCATTAAAAACCCCACAAAATTAAAATTATGCAAAGTCAATTTACGCTTGCAGACTTATACAAACTAAATGAATAGAGGGTCGTTGTATACGCCTTAGTTTTGTGTTAGAATTTTCCATTGTTTAATTAAAATTTATTTAATTAATTCAATTGATTATTGTCAATAGTTCGAAATATTATCAATTCATAAAAATTACTAAAACTCAATTAAATTTATATTATTTCTTACGATGTAATATTAATATTAATACACTTCTGAATACGCTAATGTTATTGTCCTTACATTGTAATCAAATAGATTAATCGTACCGCGATTAACCTATGTTATTTATACCGCAGTTTTCTAATAAATTATAATGCATATATTCCACATAAGCTATATGCTGTTTTAATTATACCAATTTTAATATACCTTCGAAGTCTTACCAAATTTGTTAGTTTACCTCTAGTCCAAAAATCCTGTATCAAACGCATATCAAATAATTGTGTTAACAATTTAATTTTCGGTTAAAAAAAACAATAAATTATTATTTAATCAATTCGATCAAACGCTTATTTAAAATGTGTGCAGAAATAGATTTCATTCAACCCAAATTTTTCACCTTGGGCAAATTTCATGCTTTGGTTTACCCACAATGAATTATTTAGACAAATTATCTTACACAAGTAATTAAGCGTAAATTTCACGATCATTGCAACAAAACGGAAATGTGTATTGCAATGATCGAAGTTCGTTCAACCACTACTACAAATTTTTAATCCAGAAGAGTATCTCGACATATTTGGAGTACTATCTAAAATTTAGCCTCAAGAACAGAAGTATAACTTCATATAAATATATGCAATACATACCAGTCAAGACGCTAGGGAAGCCTCTCACGATCATTTACATTTTGATTTTTAAGTGATTTTAAAAGTTTATTTAAAAAATTATATATTGATATATTTATTATTATTATAGAAGATATAGTGTTCTACTTTCTCGCAATGGATTGCAATAATTAGAGAAATTATTAAAGTCTCGCTAAAAAAATATAGCTGTATGGAAAGTGACATTTGACTACAAATTTATGAAAGAAAACTACCTTACTTTTATTTCTTAGCATTCCAATTTTAACCGTTACAGTGGAAATATGTTTATTAGTAAGTTAGAGATCATAAAAAGATATATAAAAACTCTATGTTATTATTTTGCAAATTCAATTTAATTTTCTTATGTTTGTCTGAAGACTAACAGAAAAATAAAATTTTATTAATCGTGAACATTTTCCAGTTTTTATATAGGAACGTTTCTCTTGGTTAATTTTACATTTTCTGATAAGAAAAATTCATAATTTTAAGATTTTCTTTCTCTATGTAGATATTGCTTTTGCTTATCTAATGACGCGAACAAACAAATCTGAAAAAAAAAAGATTAAGTAGACTTATTCTAAATGTTTTTGATTTTTAATTAAATTTAAGTAACAGGTTGACTCTTTGTTATAGTATATAACAAATTTAGTTATACTAAGTTATTTTGCGGATTTTAAACAATAGAAATATTCAATACACATTTTAAAATGTTTAAAATATAAATATTCATTTTAAAAATTTACTTAAATTACAACATGACAAATTATATAACTGTAATTAAATTTTATTTTAGCAAGAAATTAACCTAGGCATAATAACTGTAGAATAATACGCAAAGTCATAAAAATACCAATTGATATTTCAATAAATCTATATTAAAATAAGTATTTATCGATACACGGATTAAATTACTCGATTTTTTTTTATTTATTTTTTGTTGTCCGTATTTGCATTATGAAATACATAAATTTAATGCAATATTGGTATTAAATTTACACAGTGCGAGAAATATGCGCATTTATTTGTAAGAGAATGTAATGAACTAGATATACGCAGAAAAGCTTTAAACTGTATTAGTCGCACGATAAGGGAATTATTATACAATTTGAGGTATTTTCAAAAAATAAATAAATTAACTGTGGAATCTTATAATGATTTCAATTATTTTTATATTAAAAAATACATGTAATTTCATATGCAAATTGTAATGAAATTATTCCTACGTTAAATAAAACGTATTAATATTTAAAATTTATTTAGCAGCTATCTAAAAAACAAATAAATTATTAAAAATTACTTATTTAAAAGCAATCTTCCGTACACTTCTGGTAAAATAATAAAATATCTGATAGGCTAGCAGCTAGGCATTTTAACTTCTGTTGCTGTGCCAATATGATGTCATGTTATTTTTATTTCTAATTTAATAATCTGTAAATGTGCTGATATGTTGTGCTCATGAAATAAACGGCGATTTTTGAGAAGAAAGAATTGATTTTCAAGAATGTATGATAAGGATGATATAATAGAAACTCCTAACTCGGAAAGGAGGCCCTGCAGTCATGTGTTCCCAAATCTTCCTAAAATATCCTAAAAAAAAAGGAGAGTGTGCGCATGTGTAATGTAACATTATGTTCATGTGTTGTCCTGGAATAGTAAGTGGTTCTCTTCATCATATCATTGTTATAAATATTATAGTAGTGTTTATTTTTTTTAAGGAAGGTCACAAAAAAGATAAGTATAGTTAATTAGCCTTCTCCCAAACCTGGTGGCTCTGATATCGACTTTCAGTCTCTAAGTGCAGAGATGGTCGCCATGTTTACCTCGAAGCTGTCAAATTTCAGGAAGGAAAAAAGGGCTGAAAAATCTGTGGGTAAATCAAATGAAATATATAACAACCAAATTCGATGAGTTTTTGAAGGTGGTAGACAATGGTACAGTGAAAACATCTTATCGAACTTGCATTGTCTTATTTATTTAATGTAACACGACGTTTCGTAAACGGTTGGTAAGTATCTCCAACCGTTATCAAGTTTACACTTGATAACAGTGTAAACTTGATAACGGTTGGAAATACTTACCAACCGAAACGTCGTGTTACATTAAATAAATAAGACAATGCAAGTTCGACAAGATGTTTTCAAATTCGATGAGTTATTGTCAAGGAAAAATTATGCGACATGGAAACACTTTAAATAGTTTAATTATCCTCAACGTAATATCAATAAAGTAACAACTCACTATTATACTTAATATATGTAATAATTTTTGATAACGATGGTCATACAAAAAACCTATCGACCCTACTGATCCACGCCACTATTCTTGCCTGCAAACCACAATTCCGTTATGGTCCCCGAAATACCATACTGGACCCATTTTTTTCTTCTTTGTCACACTCGACCATCTTGCGATGAGATCTGGCCCCAGATTCGATGCTCTCTTCCTCTGCAAACAGCAAAATCAATTAAAAGCAATCTTGATATTATAATTCTATTTGTTTTTCATTGCAGTTTATTCGAAACAGATACTTGAATACTTTTGTATTTGGGCCCATAAAGTCAATCTCCATATAACAATAAAGTCATATAGCAAATATTCCTTTAATCCCAATAGACAATAAAGCTTAATTCCCAACAGATACAAAACCCTTGCTTTAATATTTGTTATAACGGCATATTCATTTAACATATTTTATTTAAACCCATTGAATAAATAGACGCTGCCTTTGCGAAGCCCTAATATATCTCATTATTGTTTAACTATTCAACATATAATAGGAACACACTCTTATTCTCATATTTGAACCTTACATAAAACTCAAAAGCTTATGTAAGTATCGTTTGCATAACTCTCAACATGATTTCATTTTATCTATTGCTATTACTGTTCTGCCTCTTCTAATGCCTTCTCAAAGACCAACAACTTCATAACGATTATTCAATATCACTCTAGTTTTTTCAAGTCGGCCTTTAAATTTTGGCAATAATTTCTTACTGGTGCCACTACCCGGCACGTCAGTCTTTAATACCACTACCACATCTCTTGTTTGATACTTTTTAGCCCGTGTTCTCGACTTATCAAGCCTTTTTTTATTTATTTGTTTATTTGATAGCATAAAAGGAAAGTTATCCTTAAGACCAATACTTACAATATATTATGCAGAACTTAAAAGACCTGGGGGGGCATTTACCAACCCAAAAGGCATCCTTGAAAATTCGTAATGTCCTGTTAGAGTAATAAATGCGAATTTGTCGATTAAGTCGACTGTCATTGAAACTTACAGACTGAAAATTTGCAGCTCTATTAGATAACTTTTTAAAGAATAAAAATGGTACATTTTTCTTCCTCTGTAATATCCTCAAAATTATTATTGCCAATTCTAATTTCCTATTGTGGCTACTGCAGCTGTATTTCCTCTAAAACTAAAACAGTTTTTAATAAAAGAGCACTTTCAAACTGAAGCATAATAATAATATCATGTCTTAAATATTTGTCCTCTAGAAAATAAGCACTACTTGTCCAGATGAATCATCCTTAGAACGTTGAGAGGCTAGAATTAACATTACCGTAGAATTATGGGCAGTTTGTTTGCTTGCAACATCTCTGATGTATGAATGTCAAATGCTTATGTAGAAATGGCCAAAAACACACTTTATATGATCTTAAAAATTTTACAAATATACTTATTTTGACAGGCGAAAGACAATACTGTTCCTCTTTAATAAAATATGAAGCACTTTTTTAAAAATAAAATATGATAAAATACTGTATAAAAAAGTTTTTTAACGTACTTCATAAGAGTAATCTCGGTCAATTCTCGGTGTACACCAAATTGTTAAAAAAGCCCAGAGGTGAGATTTATCGATTTCGTGTGCATGTATAAATGTATAAATGGTTTTCAAAAAAAAACCTTTGAAAACGATCAAGGTCTAGGTCGACCTATTTCTGCTTTAACTATGCAAATAGTGACTAAAATCACTAATTTGGCGGTGAGTTCGTAGCATAGTTATTCAGATAATTGCTAAGGCTGTAAGCACTAATAAGGAAAGTGTTAAATTTTATATGATGAATTGAATATGAAGAAAGTCTGTGCAAAGTTAATTTAAAAAAACTTTGTCCTTTCACAGATTTTCTTAAGCAGCTAATTGAAGTACCTGAATTATCATCAGTTTTGAAGAAACTTTTTCCGAAGAACATATTTTAATACGATAATAAAACTAGGTTACAATTTATACACGGAAAAACTCCTTCACTGACATCCCTATTAATAAAAAAACAAAGATGTCGAAATCGTAATGTACACTAATCCTTTTTAGTTTCATCATTAATTATTATTTCTTGATTAAGTAAAATGTGCAAACTTAAATAGATCCTTTTCTGAAAATGTAGGTAACAATATTTAAAATGTGATGATGGTATTAGGTACCTTGATATTTGCAAACTTGAATAAAAATCATAAAACCCTCGAGAAGAAAAACGTTTTCTTCTTTTTCGTAAGTTCTTTTACCCATTCTATAATAATGCCTTCTATTTTTAACTCAAAATTCTTAAATTTAAATTCATAATTTTGAAGTTGGTTCTTAAATTCATACCTCTAGTTTTATTAGCATTAAATTTTAGTTATAGAAAAAATCTTAATCTTTAACACTCGATATAATTTCCTTATTTCACGCTTTAAATCTCACTATTACAGGATGTCAAAGAGTAATCATAAATAAAATTTCCTGAATTTTATTCCCTCTATGGAGCTTATGTTATTTAAATAGGTAGATGCCTGATCTCTTAATGCATTTAAGACACTACTAAGATATTCCTTAAAATATATAGATTACTGTTTTTGTAAAACTTAACTTTTGATTAGCGATTATGCTGACGCTTCTATATGGTTTGTTAAGCTAATGGCCGAAGGAAGACTCAACTGGGTACTAACTGCTTGTAAAAAGAGAGGAAATACAAAAAAATCTTGGATGGTAGGCATCCAAAAAGCAATGTATTAGAGAAACTTACATCCAGAAGATTGAAACGACAGAAGAAGGTGGAAAACGGGAACCGGCGCTTTTATATATAAATATTATATATAAATAAATCCGGTTTTATAGGCGCAAAGCGCTATAAAACCGGATATATTTATTTTGGATTGGGTATATATATCCTTTGGCCCTTTCGACTCGGCATTATCCCGGACAACGTTAAAATACTTATGGAAACGTGTTACGTGAAATGACTTAAGAAAAATATGTAGTTTATCTGGATGAACTCATTCTTCTCGGAATAAATTTGAAAAGAACGTTCAAGAAGAATTTATTGAGCTTCGTAAAGCAAACCTCAAACTATGTCCTAAAAGATGTCATTTCCTTCGAAAACAGTTCGATACCACGGCCATGTAATATCAGAAAATAATGTCAAGACTGATCCAGATAAAATAGAAACAATAAATATGTTAGAAACCTTAAAGACTACGTCGATCTTCTACAAAAACTTGCAATGCAAATGGTCCATGAATAGACTAATTATAATTATTTTGACAAACCTAATAAAAAATCTAATAAAAATATTTAAGGCCACAGCTAAAGATTACTAAAGGAAATAACTTGGACGCTAATATTCAAAACAGAACCTTAATCCTAAACGGGAATGTATTGACAATAGATGCTATAAGGAAGGATTTATTGGTAACCAGCGTAACCCAAAAAGAAAAAGAGAAGTCTAACCATAAACGGAAAAACTCCTCAAACACAGGCGGAGAATTAGAAAATCATACAAAGAAATCTTTAAGAAATCGAAACAAAGAATAGAATAATCAGAACGTATTAAAAAAAAACTCCTAATTTTGGTTTTATTGAATTTTAATTTAAGTTTAATTTGTAAAACTACATTTAAATTTTAGAACGTTAGGTTTATTATATTTATATTGGTTTTAGTATATTTGTCACAACGTTTTATTTTTAAACTTGATGTAACTAAATAGTTCGTGCATAAATGGATGAATGCATTTGAAATTTTAATTATTTAACGCACACTAATGAATCACTACAAAGAAATTTTGACTGCATAGTTTTAACAGAAACTCATAAGTTGGTCAACATAACACTGTTGAACATTCCTAACTATAAACTAATATATAGTTTTGGGGCTTTTAATAAAAATAATGGAGTGGTTATTTATATTAAAAACGAGCACAGTTTTACTTTTGAAGTTGGGGACTTTTATAATATCAAAATCATGAATTTGGAAAAATGGGAAAAAAGTCCGAATAATTGCGCTGTACAGGGTGTCAGGGTGCCAAATTCGAGGGTGACCATTGGGATCTTGGAAACCGTAAAAGTTACGGGGTAGGTTAAATGGAGGCAAAGTTGCCCAATTTCGAGCTTAATATAATGACGTTTCAAAAATTTTAAAATTGCGGGTACTTCCGGAGATAACCAAAAAAAAACTAAATTTGTCAAAATCGTTTTTACCTTCTACCGACTTTTTTTAAAGAGATACCGGAAAACTAAAAACAGTTTTTCGTTGCTACTTTTTATGCTCTACAACATGATGCAAAAAAAAATAATCCAACATTTGGTTTTTTACCGATCATCATCAAATTTATTTTTTTTATGGGCGCCATATTAAATTAGTATTTTTAATTGCCTTTAAAATGAAGTATCGTACTTGCATGTCCGATTACTCCTTCTAATACTTCCCATCAGAACTCCATAAGTGCAAGAGCGAAAGATATATCAATGGGATTTGCAAATAAATTGATTTTATATAAACTGAAGCTATAAAGTACTATATTATATTATACTTGATATAGTTTTGTTTTTTAACCAATTTAATGAAAATGTATCCTTTCATTTTATTAAGTTTAACCGGCTAATGTCGTTTTGTCATGGAATACTATATAAATTAAAAAAAAATCAAAATATTCGGTTAGGAAAGAATACATTTTCATTGAATTGGTTTAAAAAAAAAACTAGATCAAATACAGAGTATTTTTGAGCTTCAGTTTATATAAAATCATTTTATTTGGAAATCACATTGATATATCTTTCTCTCTTGCACTTATGGATTTCTTATGGGAAGTACTAGAAGGAGTAATCGGACATGCAATTGCGATCCCTCATTTTGAAGGCCATTAAAAATACTTTTAAAAAATGAGAAAATCCAATATGGCGCCCATAAGAAAAAATAAAGTCGATGATGATAGAAAGAACACGAAACGTCGGATTAATTTTTTGTAATGTCGTAGGACATTAAAAGTGGCAATAAAAAACTGTTTTTAGTATGCCGATGTTTCTTTAAATAAAGTCGGTAGAAGGTAAAAACGATTTTAACAATTTTCGTTTTTTTTCCGATAAGTCCAGAAGAATCCGCATTTTAAAAATTTTTTAAACGTCATTTTATTAAGCTCCAATTTGCGCAAGAAAAGTTTCATATTGATATATTTTTGGATATGTTTGTAAGTTAACTGCAAAACAGAGTCTTGCATAGATCATATGTTTGTCAAATTAAAAGAAAATCTGTTCTTTAAGTAACTAGTTTTCCAAATATCCATTTCTGACCATTACTCACAAATACTTTAAATTGATTTTTTTTTAAATAAGAATAATAATGTCCAAAATCAACATTATAAAAAAATAAATACTATCTAGATCATAGTAAACTCCAAACGAAAATACCAAAAATTGATTGGCAGATATTATATAAGGAAAAAAACATAACAGATAGACCGAGGATAACAGACTCATTAATTAGATCGGTAAATTATAAGAACAAGCTTTATAATAGAATAAAAAATGATCCGCAAGATCATAACATAGAAGAAGAATTTTCATGATATAACAAAGTAATGACTGAACTTCTAAAAAATGCCAAAATAGAATATTTCCAAACGTTAATAGAAAACAATAAAAATTACCGAAATAATTTATGGAAAAGTTTAAAAAATAATAAAAACCTAGACAAGAAAACGAAAATTTTAAATGTAAAGATAGACGGAAAATTATCAAATGATAATAAAAAAAATTGCTTACGGATTTAATAATTTCTTTGGTAGCGTTGCTGTTTATTTAGCAAAAATCATAAAAATTTTGAAGAAACTCGAGTTAAAAATAAACATATTTTTGAAGAAGTTACAGGAGAAAAACTTCTTAAAGAAACTAAATCTCTTAAAATAAATAAATCGTCTGGAAAGGATCTTCTTACATCAGACATATGAATAACTATAAGTCAATATGTTGAAAGACCTCTGACATATCTTATAAATAAATCTATACAGGAAAGTATTTACTCTGATATTTTAAAGGAGACAGTAGTAAAATCATTATTTAAGGCGGATGATAGTTATAACATAGCAAACTGTAGGCCAATAGCATTGATTAGCAATATGTCAAAAGTTTTTGAAAAAATAATAAAAGAACGATTAACAATAATCACTTGGAAAAGAATCAGATAGCCATTGCGGATTTCGAAAGGGGAGATCAACGGAGGATGCTATGGAGGATTTGGTATCAAAAATATATGATTCAGTGAATAAAAGCAATACAACCATCTGTATGTTCGTTGACCTCTCAAAGGCTTTCGACACTGTATCATATAAAATTTTACTGAAGAAATTACAAAATATTGGTTTTTATGATAATTTCCTAAATTTAATACGAAGTTATTTTGAAAAACAGATTACAATGCCCTTAGTGATCCTTTGGTAGTTACGTATGTTGTTCCTTGAGGAACTGTTTTAGGTCCAATTTTGTTTAATATTTATGTAAAAGATCTTTATAGAGTTGCAAATTGGTCCAAATTGACGAGATTTGCTGACGATATAAGCATTCGCTAAATATACGGCTAAATCATGGGAAGCAATTAAAAACCTAATTCAACAAGATTTCCTAAAATATATTCATTGGTTTAATAATCATCAGTTGAGTATTAACTTCTCCAAAACATTTTGTATGCCTTTTTGTAGCTATTCGAGCGGTCTACCTAACTTCAATACAATAGAATTTTATAATTCTTTCCAAGAAATTAAAATAAGTCGATGCACAAAATTTAAATATTTGGAATTTTTTATTGATAGTCATCTTAAATGGTGTCATCATATAGAGTACGTAAATGGACAGCTTAGGTCCTTATTACCTTTGTTTAAATTTTATCGTAGTGTGTTTAATTTGCAACAACTTAAATGTCTTTACTACGCTTCAGTTCAGCCATATGTCTAACCTATGGTCTTATTGCATGGGGAGGAGTTCTATAGTCACACCTAAACTATAGCAACTATATAAACTATAGCGGTTACTCAAAAATGGCTCCTAAAGATCATTTTAAGAAAGGATAGGATGTACCCTTCAGACTTGTTATTTGCTGAAGAATTGTTATTTTTTAAAACAGTGGCTATACGAATTTTTAAGAAAAAAACTGTCTTATAAGACGAAGTTTTTTCATCATCAGAATACTAGATATAGGCAAAATGTAGTGTTAACGCCCTGAGTTAAAAAAACAATTGGACAAAGATGCTTTAAATATTAAAGAGCTAACCTTTATCAAAGAGTTGCTTATATCATTGGAACTGCGCAGTTAATTTTTACTTTTAAAAATGCAATTTAATTCTTCTTAACAAGTGAAATCACTAGGAATGAAGTATATTCTCTTTTAGATGAAAAGAATACCTCAAAATATTGACAACTATGATCTCGAAACGTATTTTTCCTGGTTTTAATTTGTTTTTTAAATAAATAAATCAATAATGGCTTTATTTGTACTTCAATAGTGTACATAGGCGAAGTCTAGCCAAAAGCTAATCTACTTAACCTATTTAAAACATGTAAGCAAAATTATTTTAGATAGCACAACAGAAAGAAAACAAATTAACATTTGTAATGGTAACACTAATATTAATATAAAATTAAACAAATATACACCTATTGGTCCATAAAAATCAAAAAATTATAAAATAAGAAATACCTACTGACAATTTAGCTATTCTGTTTTGTTAAAAAATGCAGCTTTAGTTTTTTCTTGAAACCCGCTACTGACATTTCTTTTATAGGATTCGGAACAAGGTCATTGTAAATTGCCACAGCAAAGTAGAAAACTACGACGAAAGAACGCTGTTCGATATCTAGGAATTGACAACTTATTTATAAATCTCAGATTTGCTTCATGTAAATTTTTTCGAAAAGTGAGTTTTTTGCGGAGGTAGGGAGGAGTAGACGACGCTAGCAGTCTATGCACAAAAACGGCCAATTGCAAAGAGAATAGATTTTCCACGCGCAGCCAACTAAGTTCACATAGCCTTGCAGAGACTCTATCATACTTTCTCAGTCCATAAATAAATCTGCAGCATTGATTTTGCAGCTTTTGCAAACGGTACGTAGTGATTTTGTCTAAGCATGGAAATTAAACAATATTGCAGTAATTCATAATAAGTAATACTAAAGACTCACACAGTTTTTTCCTTACCTTAAAATTAATTATATTTCTGTTTGCATACAACGGCTTTAAAGAATAGTATGACTTTTTAATAACATTAGAAACGTGTAACTTAAAGCGCAATTCATCCTCCAAAAGCAATCCAAGATTTTTTGCACATTTAACCATACTTAGCTGATTACCTCCCACAAAAAGCTTTAAACCGTCCAATGCAAATATTTTTTTGTTCTTAGAAGTAAAGCACATAACACAACACTTTGAAGGATTGAGTTTTAAATTATTTTGAGAGGAAAAGAAGGAATTTCTAGAAAGATTGTCGTTTATTTTAATTGATGCCTCCAATACATATTCAGCTTTAAAAGAATGATAAATTTGCATATCATCCGCGAACCCCTGGATCTGGCAGTATTTTACAACTTTAAACAAATCAGAAACATACATCAGAAATAAGAGAGGTCCCAAAATAGATCCCTGAGGTACTCCAGATGTTATATATTTGATATTTGAAAAAGTCTGATCTTCCAAGACCACCATTTGCCTTCTGTTAAGTAGGATTTAAAAAACATTTGAGAAACATTATCAAAGCCATAATAAGCCAACTTTGCCAAAAGCAAATGATGATCCAAGGTGTCAAATGCTTTGGAAAAATCAAGCATTATAAGTGCTGTGGAGTCACCCTTATCCATTACAGAAATTATCTCTTGGGTAACGTTTAGTAAGACAGATGTCGTGCTATGTTGTTTTCTAAACCCAAATTGCTTATGAGGAATAATATTATTGGAGGTCATACATTTGCGGCTGTATAAACATTTCCAAAACTTTAGCGATGACCGGGATAATTAAAATTGGTCTAAGGTCGCTGAAATTAGTTAGATTATTAATTTTAGCTAAAGGTGTTAAGAGAGAAATTTTCCACATACCATTTTTTGTAGTTGGTTAGTTATATTTTATAGAGTTAGCTTATTAGCGTCTTAGCAGAGTGAGTAAAACTTTGATTATTGGAATAGATACTTGGTATATGGTTATTCTTCCACGCCCAAGTTTTCTCTTATGGCTATGCTTTGTGTTTATTGTAATGTTAAAAAAGTTAAAAAAAGAAAATTATTTGTATGATTAACATATTGCAATAAATGCCAGATTATTATTATTATTATTATTATTATTATTATTATTATTATTATTATTATTATTATTATTAACCTGACCTGTTATGTAAGAAAATAAAATCACGTTATGGCATTAAGACGAATTTTATTTATTATTCACAGCAGAGGAAAGCCAAGTTACCAGAGCTCCAAAAAGGTTGGAAAATCCATTTCATTTAGTGATCAGAATCAACGATATAGTGTACTGGATCCAGCGACGCCCGACAAAAAAGATGAAAGTTGTAAGCATTATCTGGATGGAAATTATGATGGTCCATTTTGGTCCTGGGTATGACGATCGATCTTAAAGAACCATCAAACTCAGGAAGGAAACAGTTTTTTTTTAAATGTAATGCGTTAATTTTTTTGTTATTTTTCTACTGTTTGGATTTTATTTTGTAATTTAGGTGCATTACTTACCTTCATTACTAAATTTGTATAGGGTTCTACTTATATTTAGTTTAATCGTTTCCCCATATAAAGTAAGTTTTAGTAGTTTATTGTTTGAGGGCTCTATTTAAGCCCGAATTAATGATTTCATTACAAAAACTTTTAGTGTTTTCCTAAAATTATTGCTCTCTTAAAAAAAATTAAAAATTTCTAATCATTTCTGAATTATTATATTGGTCTTTAAAGGGATCAAGCTGTATAAACTTTTAATCAATATTTAATAGTTATTATTTATATTAGAAACAATTTATAGGTGTACAGCCAAAGCGAGTAAGATGAAAGTTCTCTAATTTGACATTTGACAATATTTATTGTTTGAAGGTGATAATTATTGATTGAAGAATTGTGTAAAAATCTAGAAGTTTAATATTGCAGAGGGTTGTTGTGTGGGGTCAGAAATAAAACAGAACCCTGTTTATTTAAATGTCGACGTTTTGACTTATATTAAGTCATCCTCAGGACACTAAGTCTAGGTTTCTTTAGTTATTATTAAAATACATTTATAATACGAGCGTAGAACTATTTTTAACATGGGTTAAATTATAGGTGTTATTGTACGCAAACTAGAATCAACAATAAGCCAAGAAACAAAATTACGCTAAAACTACGCTCCTATTATAGATGTATTTTAATTATAACTAAAGAAACCTAGACTTAGTGTCCTGAGGATGACTTAATATAAGTTGAAACGTCGACATTTAGGTAGACAGGGTTCTTCATCACGGTTTTATTTCTGACACTGCAATATTGAAGATATTGGATCACAAACACGAAACTGAAAAAAAATCTAGAGTTTTATCTATCTATACTCTATTTTAGAAGTGTGTAGAGCAATAAAACCTCATTAGGTATGCAAAAGTGGTACCTGGTGATCCACCAATATTTTATGCCACTACCTTAGTTAGGTATTAGTTTCAATGTAAAATTCTTTCTTTTCGTTGATTGCAGGTAGTGCCACCCGGTTTTGGGTCAATTTATGAGTTTTGCCCATTGTTACCCACTGATAAACATTGAAAACGGTTCGCCAAAGGCGTGCAACTGGGACTTGTTTTTTACCTTATGCTCTCCAGTAAAAGTGCTTTGCGGTTATGCTTTTCCCAGGCAAAATCCATATTTTTTAAAGTTTTCCATAAAAGTTTTCTAGTTATCAACGGAATACTGTCATCTCGGCCAAGCTCCATTAAAATTTTGTCTAGGGTGGGTATTTCCTTTTTAAAATAAAAAGAGTGAACTTTTCTTCGAATTATACTTTTAGCATTTTCATCAAGGACTTTTGTAGGTCGTCCTGGCTTTTGCTTGGGAGATTCCACTTGACCTGCTACTTTTCTTTCCCGCAACAATTTGAAAATGGTGGACTTTCCAATTCCACTCATTCGAGAACATTTTTCAACAATTTCTTGCACAGTAAAACTAGGGTAATTGTGTTTTATGCAATCATGTACATTTAAAATAATAACTTTTTCACTCAGCGATAGAGGAGAATTTTTAGTACATCTTTTCGTTGGACTGAATACCTCCATTTTTTAAATATTGGGATAATAATATTGTGATTACACTACAGCGTAGCAGTGACTACTAACGTTTAAAATATGATTTAAAAGTATTTATAGTCTGTATATATTACCTGACCCCATTTTTGCATGTTACAAAGCGTTAAAAGATAGGTACCTATACAAAAGGATTAAAAGTATTTATTTAGTATTTAATCTCTTTCAAAATAAAGGCATTTAATCCGTGAAAATTAAATTCATAAATATTATAAGTACCTGCGCCTATGAACTACCACGAAATGTAGCCAAACAGAACGGAATTCCCCAGTTTATTGCTCTATACACTTCTGAAATAGAGTATAGTACAAATTCATAAAACTAATATACTTTGTTATAATAAATAAAGTTTCTTATAATGTTTAAACAACAAAAAATCAAAGAAACATCTGATACAATGACTTTTAAATCACTAACCAAAAAAGATCAATTCTTACAAATATTAGATCTAACAATTTTTTATTATAGTTTCAGACATGTTGGTTGATCTAATTTGAATTAGGTTAAAAATTTTACTTAAAGTTACCAATTAATTAGTCTTGATATTTAATAGAAGCTAGTATATTTCCCAGAATTGTAATACTTCATAACAAGTGGGCAAAATTGATGTGATAAATTCATATAATTTGTCAAAATGGTGGTAAACCCAGGTGAATTGAGGTTTTTATGAGATACTATACTAAGTTCTGAAATTACCATTTTTTTGTGAATCAGCGTAAATCGTTATTAATCACCCAGTGGTAATTTTTTAAAATTTAACTGGTTTTGCCGGTAATGCGTTAACACCACATAAACGTATACACTTATTTATGACAAATTAATCAAAATATTAAGTTTATTATGAGTATAATAATTTAATGATTTTTTTTTAATTATTTTTCTTAATAATCAGTTCAATTAAATATGACACATCATTGCATTTATTAATTTTAATGAAATTTGTCCTTTGACTGTAAAGGTAAAGCAAAAGCTTCATAATATATTATATATAGTATACATGCTTAATAAAGTCGAATTTCACGCTAGTCTGATTTACTTAAGAATACGGTTCCCAATTTAAACTTTTGGAAATCCCGTTATACTTTCGATTTTTTTAGTTGTTAATTTATTTGAGGTTTTATTTTAATTCTGATGAATTTTAACCAAAATACCGGATGTCCCACCAAAAATAACTGTCTGATTTGTATCTTTATTTCATCAATTATTTTTAAGTTTTTAGAATTGCCGCTAGAAGGCACAACTTATATGATGAATAGAAAAATTCAATTATTCAGAATCTGTAGCAGATATTGCTTTCGTTGTTTTACTCTACTGGCTAAAATAAAATATGGGAGAAAGTTAGGCCTGTTTTAGTAAGTATTTTTAAATCCGGATTGGGTAATCGAATTCAAACGAGTTGTGTTTTGTGTAAAAGTAAATTTTTTTCTTATCTTTAAAAAAATTATACTATACATTTGATAATACTAGGCATTCAGAAAGGATATGATCAACCAATTCGTCATAGCCTAGGAGTTCTGTATACAGGGTGTTTCAAAATTCACTACATATATTTTAAGGGCGTATTCCTAAGGTCAAAATAAGAATTTTTTTTTGTATAAACATGGGTCCTAAAATGCACCCCCTTCAAGCTACAGCTATCACAAGAAGTGTAAAAAAAATCGATTTTTCAAAACTGTGTCTACAGTTTTGCATCAAGTTTAACGAAATTTGGAATACCCCCCTTATTTTAGGCGGTCTATTTACTTTTTATCTTAGAAAAGGCGTAAAACTAATTTTAAGGGGGTAAACGGAGGGGGTGCACACTTTTGACGGCCAAAGTTTTATGTACGCATACGTTTTTAAAAAAAATTAAGCTATACCAGAATATGGGCCATACAAAAATCTAAATTTTATGTCTTTTGCATTTTTTTGATAATACGAATAGTTTTTGAGAAAATCACTGATTACTAAAAGGCTATCAATAACGTAATAATTAAAATTTAAACAGATAATATTAAGTAGTAGGCTGTGACTATTTGTTTTAGGACATTTTTTAAGCGGCACGACATTTAACAATAAATAGGTAGACTGGTTTTGCTATTGTTGAAACTTTGTTATTGAGGTTTTTTCATTAAATTGATGAACAATTATTTATATTAAAGAATGACGGTTTATAAAAATACAAAAATTGGTTAAAAAATTATTTAACATTTATTAACATAATAATTAATTATTTTTTAAATAAACAATAAACTTCTGAGAAACAAGTATTTTTTTTAATAAAAAGTGCTTGAAATGTGCACCCCCCGCTGCAATACAAGTTCGTCCTCGTCCTCCATTCGTCTTCTCATAGATTGTCTTACTCGCTCTTAAATTCCGGGAGTATTTCTTATTGTTTCAAAGGCATCAATAATTCTTTGCCTTAGGACCTTCGAGCGAAGGCACTTGACCAGGATTATAGACGAGGCTTTTTACATATCCCCAGAAAAAAAAATCCAGAGTATTGCAGTCCAGGGAGCGTGGAGGCCATGGTATTGGGCCTGCCAATCCATCTCTCAGGAAACACAAAGTCCAAATAGTCACGCACTGTTATACGGAAATGAGGGGGGGCACCGTCATGCATAAACCACATGTTCGCTCGCATATTTAAAGGTACATTGTCTGGTAAGCCATTTAAATGGTGCTGTAGAAAGTGTAAATAAATGTCGCCAACTAAAATTCTAGGAAAAAAGAAAGGACGAATTAACTCATCTCCCACTAAACCTGCCCATATTTAGCCCAGGCTAAAGTGCTCCTGGTGGTGAGATTGCCTAATTTCGTGCAGATTCTCTTCTGCCCAAACATGCACATTGTGAAAATTTACCACCCCTTCCCGCGAAAAATGAGCTTCGTCTGTGAATAGAATACTTGATAAAAAATTATTATCTCTCGCGCATCTCTGAAGTAACAACCTTGCAAACTGTAAGCGCCTTGGGCAATCTTAAGGTTGCAACTCTTTGAATATAGTATGGATACAAGCTATTTTCGTGCAAAACCCGCCAGACAGTTGCATGAGAAACATCCAAATTCCGAGCTATTTGTCGGGTGCTTAGGCCAGGATCGTCATCGATGGCATTCAAAATTTGCTCCTCTGTCACTGGGTTTCGTGCTTGTTGCGGTGCCTTTGTTCCTGGGGGTCCGAAAACTACCGGATTCCCTAAGATGCCGATGTGACTCTGAAAATGTTCGTACATTCGGGAGTCGGCGATTAGGAAACCTTAACTGATACAATCTTTGAGCTTCATACGCGTTACCATCAGCAAGACCATAAACAAAATGGATGTCTGCAAGATGTTCGAATGAATAACATTCATTTTCCATTTTAGTAATGTTAGCGTTTAGAAATAAAACATGGGAATAAAAACTACACTTTAAATCTAAAACGGGAAGTAAACTACTGGAATTAAACAAAGTCAACAATGCAGTAAATTTATTTTACACCAAATGTCAAGCAAGTTAAAAAATGTCTAAAACAAATACTCACAGCCTACTACTAAAACCTCAAAAATAAAAATGTCAACAATTGCGAAACACATCCTACTTCCTAAATTTTTTCTTCGATTTTTAATTTACGATATTGCTATTCTTTTATTCACCGGCGATTTTCTTAAAAACTAATAGTCGTATGAAAAAAATGCAAGAGACCAAAAATTTAAATTTTTGTATGGTCTATTTTTTGGTGTAGCTCAATTTAAAAAAAATGTATGTACACATAAAATTTTGGCCGTCAAAAGTGTGAACCTCCTCAGTTTACCCCTTAAAATTAATTTTACGCCTTTTATAAGATAAAGAGTAAATAGACCGCCTAAAATAACGGGATTATTCTAAATTTCATTAAATTTGATGCAAAACTGTAGTGTGTCTACAGTCTAGATGCTTTGACCTGACTCTATCCTCCCTGTGAGATTTTCCATTTGCTTAGTACAACCATACTTAGAGTGTTTATGCTATAGGGAGAATTGGTTCTGATCTATTTATGGGTGAAATATTTTACGCTGTTCTGAATAGTCCGTATTTTGTTTTCTGGATTGCTGTGTTTCCTTTTCTTTATTTCTGGCACTATTTTATTCTCTATTCAGATCATGTTTAGAGTATGCATTATTTAACCATCTCTGAGTAGGTTACGTATATGTCAGTCATAATAAACACATGCTTTTTATAACCGAGAAATAGGCAACATAATTTGTTTTATTCAGATCTATTTTAAGCCACTTCTAGGACAGGATACTCTTGTTTAGATAAGGATTTTAAAGTATGACATATGATGTTTGATACTTTCTAATAATTTAATTTTAATAATTTTATTTAGGTCTGATGATGCCATAACACGGCGAAACGCGTAACCTAAAATAGACGCTTGATTTATAAGACTTAGACTTTGAGTTTACCTTCTCCCTCCTTTGTTCATATACTTAAGTCTCTTTGAGAGTAATGGATGATTATTTTGAATTCAATATACATTATTAATTATTTGCTTTACCGTTCATCGTATGGCAAAAGATTAACAATATATTATATATGAACAGTTGACTAATTATAAAAGTAACATTTATGTTAAAATCTTCAATTATTCGACTTTGCGTGTTTATTGATAATAGATACTGTATCATCGACATTGTATCATTTTCATTGTATGTAGATTCCTAGAGAACTAAAAATGCTTTGAATTTATTTTTTTTCTAAATATCGCTCGGAAGTTTCTGAATTTAGCAGATATTTGTAAGCAGGGTTTTTTTACGTAATTTAATGAAATAGGCATGCCAAGAATATAGGCCTAGCGCAGCTCTACCATATAGCACAATGGGAAGAAGACTTCCAAAAATGTCATATCACGCTGATCTTAAATAGAAAATATTTATAATGAGTGTATTAGTTGTACGCTGTGTTTGATTAATAAATAAAACACATTGCTTGTATTCAGCGTATAATACATTTAAAAATTGCTGCCTAGCGCTTTCGGCCGTAAGCCAACATTAGGGCTTAAGATATTGTGAAAGCAACCACACTATTAAAAAAAATGGTACATAACATATTTACTAATGGTTTCTTATGTACTCAAGAAACCATGCAACTATGTAAACCCTGATGTTGGTCTACGACCGAAAGCGCTAGGCAGCAATTTTTTAATTTATTATACGCTGAATACAAGTAGTGTTTTTTATTCCCTACAAAACCTCTAGTTAAAAAGCGCAACTAAATTGAGAAAAAAAATTTTAATCCTACTTTAGTTTTAGAAAACAAATTATCAAAAGGAAAGGAACGAGCGATAAAAAATAAGAGAAATAAGCCATATTGTTACACCTAGAGTAGGGTAGATTTTTCAATTTGATACTCTATCACAGGGAGGGAGAAGTCCATTTTGACAAAAGTCAGTGTCACGTTATTGATAGATTATCTTTTTTATATACAGGGTGTTTGGAAGGTGAGTAGCCAAACGATAGATTTTCCCCTTTTTTTACTTTAGCCTTCAATGTTTTTTTAATTTTTGGCCAAAATGGCTCACAATTAATTTTATTTTAAAGACTAATGTTGTCTAATGAGTACAAACTTCCTCAAATCAATAAAAAAAAATGTTACGTCAACTTTACAATGGAAAAAATAATAATAAAAAAGTTGTGTGGTTTTAAAATGTGTTCTCTAGTTAATAGTCTTTCTAACGATGTGCCACATGTAACAAAAATAATTAGGTTACTTACGAAAAACAAATAAGTTTGTCTTCAAGGACGCGTGAACCAATTTCTTGAAAGCAACCTAATTGAGCAGGTATAAACTTATGTATGTCTCTTTCTAACACTGCTAAATCTGTTACGCTATCTCTTTCACCGTTTCAAAACAGCTAAACAGCCCTTTCGTTTCCATGACTCTTTTCTTTACATGTTAAAAAAAAAACATATTTTTTTACTTCAAATCGTTTATTTATAAGTCTTGCTCAAATTGATAGCCATTATTTCTAATACACGCGTAACATCGCTTTCTTATTTCTCTTGTGGTATACTGTAATGTTAGTTCCCATCTCATTATTACAGATCATTTAATAAAAAATCTAGATAATTATCCCCATTCAAATTATCCGGTAAATAATGTGGACCAATGAGGGTATTACCAATTAGGCCTGCCCAAACGTTTACTGAGAATTTCCTTTGAAAGGACACGACGTTCTTCATTTTTGGGGCCCATTAATCCAAATTATGAAAGTTGGTAACTCCCTCCCTTGAAAACTTGGATTCATCTGTCCACAGTATGTTTTGCAAGAAATCGCGGTTATCCACGTCCATATGTAGCAGAAGGCGGCAAAACTGAATGCGTCTTTGGTAATCATTTTCTTCAAGATCTGGCATGGGAGTGTAATGAAAGGGCTGCTTTCCATTGGCATGACAAACAGACCAGACCTTCCATACACTTAGGTTTAGACTGGCAGCTACAGTCCGGATGCTCGTTGTGGGATCTTCATCAAAAGCTTCCAGAATTCGTATTCCACATGTAACAAAAATAATTAGGTAACTTACGAAAAACAAATAAGTTTGTCTTCAAGGACGCGTAAACCAATTTCTTGAAAGCAACCTAATTGAGCAGGTATAAACTTATGCCTCTTTCTAACACAGCTAAACCTGTTACACTATAATCTCCTTTATCATTCGGCGACACTCCCTTTGTGCCCCGCTACCTTAAACTGTTACCCGACATTAACCATAATACGAGTATTATTTATTCGAGATTTGTCTTTCTCCGCTCCTTCACATATTTTTCTCTCGCTCTACGCATATTGTTTTTGTTGTTCATCTTCGTTAACTTTGTTTTATTGTTACTGTTGCCTACTATGGCTGGTGCCTTTACAAACGAGGAGTACGCCGATATCCTAATGGCATATGGTAGAGCTGATAGAAATGGACGAGAAGCAAAAAGAATTTACCAAGAGCGTTTCCCCAATAGACGTCAACCTAATCGTCATACTTTTGAAACGACCTTTAGACGCTTAAGAGAAACTGGTAGTCTAAATCGCCGTAGACCTGAAGTTCGCAGATAACGTAATGTTGCTGATGACGAACGAATTATTTCGAACGAACAAACCTTTATGAAGTAGGTTCTAAAATTAGAAACTGTTCGAAAATAATAAGGTCCAATAACTTTCTCTAAGGAATCACATAAAAAATTAATATTGTTTTTATCGTTTCTATTTAAAACAATCTGTCAAAATTTTCATTGCAAAAGACGCATTGAATCAAATGGACAACAAATTAAACATTAGATGCATTCAATCTAGAATAATTTTTTAACATATATATTGTTTTAATTTCATATATGTCGTTAGTCTGTTACGTCATATTTGACCAATAATTGACTTTAGTTATGGTTTGCTTTACAAAAAGTATTCAGAATATATCATAGAATTGTAATTGTATTGTATTCTATTTAAAAAAAATAATTTTGACGCCATAGTTTTTATTTGAGGTGTCCGTTATAGAAATTTTCTATTTCAAAAACCGTGCAAGTGGCAAAACTAATCGACTAACCGATGTTCCAAAAAATAAAAGAAGAAAAAAGTAGCCGAATTTTAATGAATTTATGGTCTCTTTATCGTAAATGCACTGTATAATTTTTTTCAACATATTTAGATAAATGCATGACTGCTAAGAATATTATTTATATACAAAAATTAAACATTACAAGCCATATTAATTTAATCTTAAATTATTTAATTTTAAATAAAAGCTACAGTGCAAAACCCGGAACAATTCTAGCACACAGTCCTGCCTCTTGAGTGCTATAATAGTAAAGTCTACTTCTTCGTCTGTGACCTTGACGGTCACTAGAAAAATCCTCGTTCCAACAGTACATTGGCGCTTAACCAGATGGCGTACTTTCGCACACAACCAGCGTATGCCTATCGTATCCAACTAATGGCAGAAATATAAGCGCATAATAGTGGTGGTAAGGCAAGGTTTTATAAGTCCGGGCAACATTCTCCGGTCGCGGTAGTTGACGCGCGTAAAAATTGGGCCAACAGTGCTAAAGACTCTTTGGTTGGTTTTGGTTTGATTTGAAAAGAACGGGGCCCATCGTTGACTGAACTAAGGAGGAAGTTTTTTTTTCTGAAATTAATTTTTTTCCGCGGTTATCATGTGGTCGCCCCTCAGGTTACTGACGGCGACTTTTGCCCTTTGGCTCGCGTGTCTAGTGTCCGTAAATGGCGTGAGGGTTGGAACTGGTGGTTCCAATAGGAACGGAGGAGCGCAAAGAAAAGGTGAGTGAAGGTTTGGTGGTGAACATGGATGTCACAGTGGTACGTGAGGATAGTGCTCTGTCACTACATTGTTGTGGATTAAGTGCTGCTCCTGGTAATTTGGGAAATTAATTCGTTAATTTAACTGTATTTTTTGGTTTATTATAAATTTTTATTTTTATTAAAAAAAATGCTTACACTTGAATGTAATTCATAATAATCAAGCAGAAAAAATTCATCCAAATAAATTTACTTTCAACTTTAAATAGCACTTAAATTAATGTGTATTCATTTTATTAAAATATAATAATATTAATTTAATTAAAATGTAAAAATTGTGTTATTGAGCTCAGTATCATATTTTTTATTAACTTAAAGAGAAAGACCTTGGTTAAATAAATGCTTGCTAAAAACAGAAAATTAAATTCAAATAATAAAAGAAAGGTAGAAAAGAAAAATATATATGATTAGGAGAAAATCAGGAAATATATAAGATATAAGATAAAATTTAAAAAGAAAGAGCTAAAAAATGCATAATTTTAATGGATATTGCAGGAGGCAACTTAAATTACCATTGAAATACATAAAGAAAATATAAATACATTTTTCAATTATTTAAATTAATATATAAAATTACATAGGTACTCGTAAGTATTTATATTTTCATATTTTTTTGATAGTAAAAGTTTTAATCAGAGCCACCTATATAGGACACTTCAAGGAATTTTCTTTGCTTTTTCTTAAAAAAAAATATCCCTGTTCATTTCAGCATAAATTTCATAATTTTTGTATAAGTATTAATTTAGTTAATTATGTAATAAAATATAAAAATATAATAATCTATATATATAATATCTATATGCATATATAGACTTTGAGCTATCTACTAATGTTTTAAAAATATGAACATAAATAAAAAGCCTATAGATATAATGGGTTTTCTGTGAAAATAATTACATACTTAAATAAAGTAATTTTTATCCAAGATAAAATTTTTTTTAAGTAATGTGTGTAGTTAGGTATATATTTTTTTAATTATGATAATATTAATGCTAAATAAAGTAAGACAAAATGTGGCTTTTAATCAGTTATTTTTGAGTAATTGATTATCATAAAAATATGAAAAATAAAACATTAAACCTTAGTATAAGTTAATTTTATTTAGTACATATGCCAAATCTCAAAAACTGTATTCAAACATCGCTTGTTCCTAATATATTTCTTAGTCTTACATAGTATATATAAATTGATAAAAAATAAAGCGGCAAAAAATTATTTACGTACTTTCGTCATATTGATAATGCACATCCAATAAAATAAGTACAATATTTAGAATAGATAATCTTATAATGTAATTTTTTTTTATTTCTAAAAAAACGGAATAGTAGTAAAATATTACTTTTTAAAACAATAAAAAAATTTAATCCTAAACAAACTAAATAAATCATTTAAAGAAAAACAAAAAAATCATTAATAATTTACATGATATAACTATTAAAATATAAAAATTTAGTTATGCACTTATTTTAAAACCTTAGAAAATTTAAATAACAACAGAAAATCGATGTTTTTATTCCTTCAAAATATCTAATATTTTAAGATATTTTTAAAATTTGTAGATACAGGTTTCATAGCGAAAGGCTAAAAAACTAAAAACGAAATCTTGTCTTGATATATATTAGTTTTATCAACCCTTACGTCATTGATCTCTTCTATATAAGAAATAAGTAAACTATACCTTTTTTCAAGAATAATAGCGATATGTTTATGACACTTTTCTCTATTAGAATATATTACTTATTACAGTTTATAAATATACTTACTTAATATTTTAAATATTTCAAACAATTTTTCTTTGTTAAAGAATGCATAAAAATTAAAATTTAGTAATTAGTAGGTAATATTTTTGGAAAAATTTATGAGATTCTTAGATTTAGAGTTTTAGTCAGAAATGCACAAACCGGAAAATATAAAAAAATATAATTTTTTTCACATTTAAAGTTATTTTCGGGCAGAACTTGCATTTTACCTTGATGAAATCTTAAAAGGTATAATTTATTTTGTATTCCTACATAAATCCATAACAATTTACATATAAATAATTTATTCTTGTTATCTGTTTTCTGAAAGTAATTTGTATTAAATTTTAAACTTAACTTTTAAAACATTCACTTAAAATCAAGTTATTTAATTCGTATTTCATAAACAATGATTTTTTGTAATATTTATGAACATTATAAATGTTGGTTTTCAAAAAAACTGCATTCAAATTATATTAAAAAAGATGAGAAGTTATATAAAGTAAATAGCAAAAATCTATCACAACTAATTAAATAACCTTAAAAAATATAACAAAATAGGTTTTGATTAATGCCTTAAATAAAGTATTAAAAATTAAGAAATTACTGTTATTTACGGTGATATAAAAGGTAAAATAACAGATTTTGCATTTAAACCAGAAACTCTCTTGATATGTCTTAAAAATCTGTCAATAATAATAAAGAGACAAATTATATTATTATTGCATCCTAGTTCCGCCATTTATAATTATCTGATGCAATGATGCACAAAGATGGATAACAGTGCATTCATGCGATGCATTATTCTCATGTACCCTATTTATAATTTTTAAACCATTGTTTAGATTTAAAGGCTAAGTTCTCGGATATAAACTGAATTTATTAATTGTTTATTAATACTTATTATTAATAAATACTAATAAGGATATATTTTCTTTTGCTAAACTCTTAGACCGATAAAGAGTATTAAAAAAATTATAATACATTTGAAATTTACACTGAAAAAATAAAAAATGTTTAATAATAAGTAGTAGTAGTAGTAATGCTGGAAAGACCAATATCCAGCAAGAAGGCCTTAAAATTCTTTTCTTACTAACCCCAGCAACCCTCATCGTTACTGCTGACCATGACCAGGTGACCCGCCTTCCTAATAAAAGAGAGCAAGTATATTTAGTCTAGATTGATCATGTTGTAGAAAGTGGTACCTGCTAGTTTTTTTCCCTATCTTAGCCTACCTATCCCACTTATAATGATTAAGAACCACACAAAAAGATGCAGTCTACAATGAGATGTAAATATTCGTTAGATTTGACAACAGTTCCTTCGACTGTAGGCTACGATGATGGAAATAATAGATCTTGTTTACTATTCTAGTTTACTACTTCTACTAGAAATTCTTGCGTTATGGAGGTTTAAAGTCCTTTTCTTTCTCAGAGGGAACTTTCTTACACACAAGACATATGATTAGCCAAAATCATAAATTGATACTCACAGAAATCACAATATAACCACAAGAACAGATATCAGAAATATTTTTACGCAATAATTGTTTCTTCATTTACATATTAGATGTCTCTGAACTTTTAATCAAGCTTAATAGATTGATTTTTTATAATCGAAGTTTAAATTTTGTAAACCTGACCAGAATTTTTCAAGAACCGAAGTCTAAAAATCTTCCTTTTCCTTCCTTACTGCTCCTTTTTAGAAAAAAAGCATAATTTTATAGGTTAAGTAGACTATAGTTCATTAAAAAATGCAATTCTTACGGTAATTTTTTAGGACCTTCAGAATATTATTTATTATTTTGAATATCATTATTTTTTTCAATTTGTGTTTATTCACGTGATTTTTAAGAATTTTATTAATCAAAAAAAAAATTTAATTGAAATATTCCACAACTAGCAAATAAATTAAAACTAATTTATGAATATAAAGTTTATTAATAATATATCATAGAAGTTATGTGCAATATGGCTTCATACATAAATATACTTTACGATTTGTTGTGCAGTTGCAAAAACAGTGTGTATATTTTGCGCAAAATAATGAATATATTTTTTTTAATTATATGTCCGTCGATGTTAGCATAATAATTAATACGACCGCTAATTATTGCAAATAGAGCAGTTCAATGATAACTGGATAAGTTATTTGCACAAAGTGAAAGCAAAACTGTAACAAAATATTATTTATAATATTAATTTATCCGATATGGTACGTATATGGCAACGCAAAATCTTTATGTGTACTTGAAACATTTGATTTTATAATTTTTGTATTTTATGCAGTGTCATTTCAAGTGAAAGTAAGGTCGTATAAGACAAATATTAGATACACTATTATCAGGACGAAACTTATTTTATAACAAATTTTAGACTAATTGTTTTTTGTTTTGTAATATACCTTAAATTGGTTATATATTTTTTTAAGAAGTCGTGCAATATTAAATTACTTCATAACATTACAGTTTTTTTTTCAAATGTCGTTATAAGCAATAATTACATGATAAAGTAATAATAATAATAATCGACCTATTAATAAATTACCTAGTAAATCATGGCTCATACTGGAAATATTGGTCTCAACCGTTTATGTAATAGCTATTTTCTTTGGCATTGCTTGTCAAAGAATAATTCAATTTACAACAGTATTGCTTAGTAAGAAAATACAATTTTGAAATATTGAAGGTTTACCAGAAATACATCTATATAAATATTTATGCATTTCTTAATGGATGGAAAATCAATTCACTACTGTATATAAAATTTATTTATTAATGTGATTAATGGCATCGTCGCGACATTTATACCTAGATATATTTGTTATGTTTTATATCTTTTAAGTAACTGTTAAGATATATATCTTTTTTAAGAAATATGTTATTATTGCTAAAAAGAAGAGGTATAATATTTAATAATTTTAAAATATTCAAATGTAGACTCTAAAATGTTTTTTGTGACTTAGGATGTTTAAACCTATATTATAATATTTTTTTGTTAATGGATTTTTAAGTTCGTTGAATATATTATTTATTTTTATATATTTTATTTTCATCAGGTTCTTTACACTGGTAAGTTAACTAATATATGACTAATATCATCTCTATTTTCGTTTGTTTTTATAAATGTTTTATAAACATTTGCTATAATGTTACATACATTTTTTCGAAGCTCATATCCAGAGCCTTTAAAAATAATTAAATATTCTAATTTAATTAATATTGCAATGCCTATCAAAAGTAAAATGTTTAAATACTTGCATTACCTTTAAATCGATTAAACACATTTCCATGCAAAAAATGCCATTTTTTTTATCTCTGATTGCACCCACGTACTGGTGGAAATTTAAAATCATTTTTTAATCTAGATATTGCTACAAACTAAAATACTTTCAGATTTATGAAAGAGTTCATTCCTGTACACAAAAAAATATAAGATCCAAATAGAAAATAATCATAAAACTTTTCCAATTATTTTGAATGTACTAAGTATAAAATTCTAATTATTGTTCGACAACATTTACGAAAAGTAGTTCAAATTTAATTACTATTTTTAAATATGTATTAAATGCAAATAAATTAAATCCGCCAGTAGACTTTACATTAATCAATTTGTTTTAGGCTTTTGACCGACTTGATAATAGAATTCTAATCAATAATCTCGTTTAACCAACTTAAAATCATATTTGTCTGAGTTTCTTAGATGTTGAGTGCAATCATCATAGTTTAATCAATTTATTTTTTATATCAGATGTATAAGGTTTAATTTTGGACTCTCTCGGTTTTAACT
The DNA here is from genome assembly GCF_022605725.1 of Anthonomus grandis grandis. NCBI lineage: Eukaryota > Metazoa > Arthropoda > Insecta > Coleoptera > Curculionidae > Anthonomus > Anthonomus grandis. The sequence continues at coordinate 11,957,838 of NC_065556.1, forward strand.
CTTTTATAATTAACATTTCCAAAACAAAAGATCCAAACAAAATATTTTTTAGAATTAACGGTACCTCTGACTGTATTTTACGCTGGTAGACATCTTACCATAAGCAAATCACGTAATAATAAGAGCAACATTAAATGGTAGATATGATGGATTTTGCTACAATTCCTGGATAAATATCCCATCTTTCATTCGTGCCATACATAATAAATATTATGTATTGTAGTTACAATTACGTAGTTACGTTAAATTTTATCAATCTTACCCCTCAGAGTTATTTAATGATATTTTTATGTTAAAAATACTTTACTTAACTCTTATTAAATCTATTTTAGCTAAACGGTATATGCCTTTTAAGTTTGGTTAATTTGTTTTTAATACTTTTAGTTTAAAAGCAAAGGAGTGTTCCAGAAGCGTAACGTCTTGTAATCAATTTTCAATAAACTCTCTTAGTGACAGACGGTCAGTAAATCAACTGATTTACATTTTTTTATAAATTAGTAAACAATTTAGTTGACCAGAATTACTGCAGTTTTATGTCCTCGAAAATCCTCAAAATGTATAAGAGTGACATTAATTAGTTCGAAATATTTTGCCTTTTGCAAAACTGGATATATTTCTGATAATAATACAAAATCAGTGTGACATATTTAACTGTATATACATATACAATGACTTTTAAATTTAATAATTAAAAAAATCTGTAAATTTGGGAATCTTGTTATAAAATTAAATAAAATACCTAAATATAAAAAATTATAAAAAAAATGAAAAATATTACTTTAAAATACCATCTTTCGTCGATTTATTCACAATACTTTACTATTTTCCTCTATTCCTTCATTTAGTGTCTCCCCATTCAAAACTCAATACTTTCTTTACAATTTTTCATTTAATTAAAAATATTTTAATAGTTATAATGTATGTAAAATGGTTATAATATCGTTACAATATTATCATCATACCAAAAATAAATCCTTTAACCAAGCCCCTATCTCGCCAAAACAAAACCGTTGTATAACGATTAACCCGCTTTACAAACCAGATTTGCGGTCTCTTGACAGATCTAACATGATTCCTAGATAGAATCAATTAACATCGGTAGTCTTTGACGGATCGCCGCCTTCCGAAGAAAGTGAAATTTATCTGTTTGATCTCGTTTTTCGGGATTCCATTGTAAATTAAGTGAGGATTTATTAATGAGTTTATATGCGGTACTCAACTGGGAAAGGTATGATCTTATATATTGGCTTGTAATCTCGCAATGATCTTGTAACTATGGTCGACTGATTTGAAAGTACAGTTATTCTGTGAAGAATATGCTTTTGTAGGACGAGATTTATTTTATGTAGGAAAAAAAATGACTTTATTAATTATACAATATACTTTTTCTCTAAACTATCTCTAATAATACCAAATTGTTGATTGACGTGATTCATTTCCTAGTTTTATAAAATCCATCTGACGAAACTCATCTGCTTGTGAATCCTTGTATCTTTAAAACCCATAAACAGCAGCTAATGTATAATTTCCTGCTGCAATTATTATCTAATCTAAGAACGCTTCTTTACTGGTCTTCCTCGTCAGGTAAACCCACGTAAGGCTATAGGTAGATCGGCTGCATTTGATTTATATAATCACGAGATACACTTTTAACACGACCAGGTTAACTTGTCGAATGTATGTTAACTGCCTCAGCACCTGATTAGTAATTTAGTATGCACCAGCGCCGGTTTATATTTAATATTATTCTATTTGAATGTTGTAGAATTTCTGTGCTGGTCTAAGCCCATTTTAGTCCTTGCATTTAGATTTTCTTACGTAAGTTCACTTTCTTAATTGCTCATTACACCAATTAAGTCGATTTTAATTAATCGAACTGGTAGGTTACTTTATTTGGATTTATTTGATTTCATGAATTTTGGGAATTCATTATGGTGATAATTAAATTATGAATGTTTATCGAGACTATTTGTGTTATTTCGGAGTAGGATCATACAAATATTTTTAAAGGGAATTTTATACAGGTTCACTTTACCTTTCTTTAGGTTTTTAATTTAGTGCTTACTTAGTACTATATACCAAAAAGTAATAAATTTTATTTTTATTTAAGAAAAATTAAGTTATTTAGGAATCTCTTAACAAAGAATCATTTTTTATCTTAGATTGTTGACTGGTGATTATTTTATACTCTATATGCAATACCGATTTTAATAAGAGATTATTAAAAATAATTTTGACGCAAATTCATTCCAGATACGTTATATTTTTAGCGTGCAAATTTATTTTATAAAATGGTTTTGACTTTAGGGTCTAGATTTAAATTACTCAAAGTGATTATTTTAAGCTTTATTATAATTAATGCAATACTTATAGAGAAAAGAATGATAGGTAGTTATTGCAAATTATCACTTATTAAATTAAATTAATATCGTTCCTAATAACAAAAGCTTCTTTCTAAAACTCACTTCATCAAACAATTTCTAAAAAAACGCAGAAAACTGATACCTCTATAGCTTTAATTTAAAAAAGAAAGACAATAATATTTGGTCGCCCATAAGCAGAAATATTGTTTTTATTTACTCCACAAAGTAGCTCCTTAAACTAACTGTTTCAACCACCTTAGGACTTTTAATATGACTCTTACGTTTCATCTTATAATAGATATCACCTAAACCAATCAAAAGCAAGAAACCTTAGCCGCATGGGCAGCTATAGTACAGGCTATTAATCCTGCTGTCTTGAATTTGCCAGAATGAATCGACGTAGGCATCAACTGCAAAGAAATTGAAAGCAGGATTCTCGATTTTCGAACGACTGATCGTTTATTTTTGTTCGGTGTTCTGTTATTAATTTTGAAAACGTACACGCGAAATACAAAGGTATTAATTCTCTTTTATCTGTATTTCATAATTGTTGTATTTTTATAGAGCTTATAGAGTAAATTGGCTTCGTTCGAAATGAAAAATAATCTTATATTTGACTTCAAGGACTTGATTGCGAATACCCCAAGTGATTATTATATAGTTCATCTTAAAAGTATTCGGAATAAGAAAGCGCAACGTCCAGGTACATCAGTAACTAGACTGCCATACTGCCTGGTGATGGTGGTCCAGGCCTTTTAAAATCAAATGAATCAGACCTTTTTTATTTCGTAGACCTGCTCGTTCAATCGGCATCAATCATCATATGTTTTCAATAGGATTAAGATCTGATAAAGCTGCTGGCCATGGAACTGTTGTCAGTTGGTTTTCTTGCATCCAAGCTTGAATATAGGCAGAATTATGACATATTGCATTATCCTGCTGAAAACGCCACTCCTCTGGATTTAAAGCATGAGTTGTATTAAGAAGAAAACCATTTAAAATATCACGATACTTTGCACTTTTCACAGTGCCATCAACTATACAGAAAGGCGCAGCACTACGTTGAGATCTTTTCTCCCCAATCGTTGTTTTAGTGGGAAATTTGGAAATTTCAATGATAAAATTTTCTCTTCACACGTTTTTGAGATGGTTTGTACCAATCTGAAAATAACTCTCGTCAAATAGAAAAATATTGCTAAATATTTTTATATCTATAAAGCATACGCTGTATTAAGAACAAAACCATTTAAAATATCACGATACTTTGCACCTTTAACAGTGCCATGAACTATAGAGAAACGCGTAGCACCACCTAGAGATATTTTCTCCCCAATCGTTGTTTTAGTAGAAAATTTGTAAATTTCAACAGTAAGTTTTCTCTTCACAGGATTTTGAAATGGTTCGCACCAATCTGGAAACAACTCTCGTCAAATATAAAAATATAATACTAAAATATAGACCGATTATAATTAGACTTTTACATACTTCAACACCTTGTCAGCGGATCCACATAGTGCAAAAAAATTTATTTGAAGCCTTTTTTTAATTTTTTTAAAGATTTAATTAAAATTCACTACTTGGATTTTATTGAAGGTCCAAAGAAAGAAATATGGTAATGATCCATTTTGAAACGGTTTACATTTTTTGAATATATAATTGAATCTGCAGCATTCTACCATAGATATCTAAATAAAATCCACCAGTGTATAACAACAAAACATAAATATATAAAATAACGCAATAAGTCTTAAAAATGGGAGCTTATTTGCATGCTTCATCGAATAATTCTTGCTTTTAAAATTCGCAAGGAACTAATAAAGCTTGTAAAGTGTATTTTGTATACACCAGTCTTGTGATCTGACTAGATCATCCTGCAATAATGCTAAATTTTAAGCACATCTACAAGTTTCCAAAACTTTAAGACATCTGTTTACAAACATTAAACATTTGCTGTTTAGGAAATAGGAAGTGACATCAATGAAATGCATTAAAAATGCTGAAAAGATGTGGAGAATATGGCCGTCCTGAGGACTTCAGATGGTACTCTGATACGGTTAGATAAAAGACAACCTGTTTTGAGTCTTCTAGAATATATCCGCATAAGAAATTTTTAATACAGTCAACAAATGACATGAACAATAGTCAGCTTATCCAGAACTGGTGATCAACCCAATCAAAAGCTTTGAAAAAATCTGTTTATACTGCATTTGCCTATTTACTATCGTCTATTTGTTTTTTATATGTTAAAGAAATATAAATTCTTCGTCCATTTATTCCTAAATTACAGACTCAAGTAGTTTTATCTACTGCAGCCCAGATAGGTTTTGTTGGCTTAATTTTTTTTTAAACAAACGCAAACAACAACGTCTATGACAAAATTCGGACCTAAGAACATTTGGTCACGGTACCACCGGGATCGGCATATATTAATCAAATAGACGAAATATGGTTTCTACATCAGCGACCCATCTACTGATGAAATTACCACAAACACTGTTAAATAGTTGGAAACAATTTTTCAAGTCCATAATTTTGATATAAAAAATACTAATTCGAAACTATTAGAATCAATATATTATCCGTGGCAAGATTTGGAGCATGACCAGTGATAAAATGCAGCAAATTTTAGTGCAGGACCTTGGTTGCATCCTTACAAAATCTACTTAATTTGGCAATTTAAGCCATTAAAATCTTCACACTATCGCATATCCAATAAGTAGGTGTGTGCAAAGAGGAAATGGTCGATATTTAAGAAAATAAATAATTGAATATCTGGTCACTCAAATCCTATTGACTTTTTTACATAATATAGATCTTATTTTTCTATACTCTTATTGACATTACTTTATAATAATAACTGAAAACTATTCCTAATTTTTTTAATATTTAAATTTACTATTATAGCTTTCAGTTCTTTGCGAATTTTAAAGGTAGAAATTGTTTGATGAAAAAGCAAATAAGGAGGCTTAAAGCATCATTAAGGCTTTAAGCCTTATACCTCACAGAAATTTTTTCTTTAAAGCTGGATTTTGGAAAAAGTATAATAAGCTCGTTTATATTTAACCCTCTTATCGTTTGAAGGATTTTCGTTTTCGAATCTTAGCTTTTATTTAATAAAACATCTAATTTAAGAGAGAAGATAAATTAAAATAACAAAAGTAAATTATGACAAATTAAAAATATTACCAACATAAAACATTAGTCATCTTACAAAACAAAGATCCTGTAATTCTCCTTATTAATTCTTTAAAATTAGCTTAACACTACAAATTCTTCGTTAAACAGACTAAATAATACATACTCATTGTTGACAATTGGGCAACTTTTCTTGCCAAACGTTCGGAATTTGTCGCTTTAGTGAGTACCTGTAAAATGTAAGTCGCGGAAATGGTAATTACCGTATAGGCAAAAAAGTGTATGTAAAAACAAACCAGGCACCTTGAAAATGTGTAGCAAAGCATTTAGGTATAAGTTTTCACATGTCACACTCTAAATAAGCTGACAGTATAAATGGTTTTATGAGCTTGAAGAGTAATGTTACAAGTGATATTAGATTTTATTAACGGTGAACCGCCGCTGAGCCGATCGAATTATAAACTAGGTTATTGTAATAATTGTGAACTGGTTTATTATTATAACCTGCGCCAAGATCAGGAAATTTTTATTTGATTTTATCTTCCTTTCAAAAAGGGAGATATAAATTATTTTAGATTGATTTGCTGATTATATTTCGTTTTTTCCATTTGGTTTTTATTAGATTCGACCGTGATTGCAGGTTTTTGTAATTGTAAGATATAACGTTCAATGGCAAGTCGAGATGAAAATCTCTTTTATAATATGGCAGTGTTCATAAACCCAATAAATTAAATAGAACTCGTTCTAGTTTTCAGATTTTCAACTATAAACAAAACATAAACTTGACAAGAGTGTCGCTGTGCATTTTCAAATAATTAGCAAAAATAATCTGAATATATAATTGTAATTCTTTAATATAATTTTAAAGAAATTATTATTGATAATGTTTAAACAATTTTAAAGCACTATTATAATAAATAAATAAATACTATTAAAATAATTTAATATTATTTGTATAAAAAACAAAAGTCCCTTTTTAACTAAGACGCTTTTCCTCCCTTATTTAAACAAAAAATATTTGAAACTATTAATTTACAAATAATTTAATAAGTATATTTTGTACTTTAAGGTATTCCTAAATATTTATTAGATAAAATTGTATAATATACATTTATGTTATGCTTATATTTTAACGGATTAAATAAAAATTTCTTTAAAGAATTCTTTTTTAAGATGTTCTATCAAAGAAACAGTTAAATTTACTAAGAATTTGTAAGTGAAGTTGTGTTAAGTGAAGTGAAGTATTTTGAAAAACGCTTCCAGTAATTTTCTATATTATGTTACGTTAAGTAGTTACAAAGCTAGTAGCACCGAAAAATGCAATAGCTTTTAGTCATAGTAACTATTGTAAATTTATAATTGATATAGAAGTAATAGCGCTAGTATTTATATTAATCTCATGATCTATAAATATTTTTAAAGTTGCCTAAATGATTGGCAGTAGAAAGAGTTTTTGAATCTTAAGGGATCTTTTAAAAAATAAAACTTAATTCTTGATTAAAAGGTTTTATATTATTTTAATTACAAGAAATTCTATAATTGAAATCAACTTTTTTGTCTATAAAAGGAATTACATTAAGGCTAACTCCTAAAGATAATTTGCTAGGAAACAGTTGTGTTGTATACCAAGTCATGCTATTTTACATAGATTGTTAACGACTGATCAATTAACTAAAAACTTTCTTCAGTAGAAACACTGACTAAGCAAAACATTTTCTGATTAGTCACAAAATTGTAATCATTTATATATCTAATTAACCTTTCGATATAAAAACTATTACCGGTGCTATATAAAACTATATAAAACATATAAGTAACAGGTATGCTTTTTGTGATTTAAAAACTTAAAATTGAGTTAAATTTTATATACCTACAAATTGATTCTAAATAATATATTTTTCGTAAGACCCTTATGAAAGCAGATACTTTCTTTTGCATGTATTAAGTATGTAGATTTGTTTACGCATTCCTATAATTTATTTTTAATCGTTGTTAACGTTGGTGATATTTTTGTCAACAAATAAATCTTATAGCGCGTTATTTAAAACATTTGAAAAACTATAATGCAAAAAAAGTTTATATGCAGTTAGATGGTAATTGCATCCGCATGCTTGTAGGAAAACTAATGTACGTAACACATACTGAAAGTAGCTTTTCCGCAGTTATGGTATTGACATATTTGTTAATTAAACCACATATTTTTGTAGATGTTTTATGAAAAATTTCAAATGATGTATTATAGAGTTTGGTATTTAACCAGGTTCTAAATATAGTATATTGCGTATACTATATTATTTAAGAAATTCACTTTTTACTAATGTTGCTTACGCATTTTTATTAAATTATATATATTTTTAAGAAATAATAAAGTTAATTTTAGCTTAATATTAAAAATATTGTATTTTTAAAATGTGGAAACTCACTTATTCAAGAGTAAATGTTATGTTGGCTTGTAGCAAGTTTATTTCTTTTTGACTTTTGTTCTAAACTTAGACTGTTTAAAGTATATAAGTTAAAGTATATGACCATAATAAAAAACTTTAAATATTTCATAAGTTTTGTAATATGTACTTTGAATTAAAATATATAAAAAGGGTATAGGATACATTTATGTTATGCTTAAGTCTTTGAAAAAGCTTTTCTCGTTTTTAATATTAAAGGTTAAGATCCTTTAAAAGTAAATATTTAAATGAGTGGTGAATTTTAAGTTAATGTCTTAAATTTTGAATTCGAGTCTAAAATGTAATTCATAAGAAGTTTTTAGATTTTATTTCCAAAATGTTTTCCTGTACTCTAACTAAATATATTAGTTATTTACCTATATTATTTTATTGGTGACTGAGTAATATACCTTCGAGAACAGATGGCGCTAAGACCTACGAGTCTACTTTACAAATTTTAGGTCATTAAGAAATTCCTTTGCAGCACTTAAATATAGAAAATATTTTAATTTATAAGCTCATAGCTTATAAGAAACTTATTACAGTATGGCTTTTATAGGGTGCTTTATAAGTCATATTCCTAAAAAAGGGATAAAGGATATAATTTGTCATAAGAAATGTTTATATATGTTTTAATTCCTCACTGTTTTTTTGTAAATTTAGTTTTGGATGTAAGTATCCGGTTTCTTAGTCCTTCATTTGTAGTATGTTATGTATGTTTGTATGTTTAAGTTGTATTTTTAATGTCTTATTAGGACTATTATTAGGTCCTGAATAAAACATATAATTTCGAGCACTTAGATGCTTTACCAGTCTCCTATGTTTTCATATTTAGAATACTACAAATTTGAAAAAGTAAACTGTAAGAGCTTTTGTAGGCCTGTTACAGTTTATATCATGATATCCTTTTGAAAACAAGTATTTTTTTTTTAAATCTTTATTAAATTGTATCTTTCAAAATCCCAGAGAGTTAATCTGCAGTATTTTCATATGCCAGAATTGCACAGAGAAGTGTACCTCAATCTGCTTTAACTTTGCTAAGCCATGATCTTATTAAGCTATAACTAACTATTATCGGCATTTATAATATTTAATTCATCCAGCAATTTCGGATATGACTCGAAACGGCTTATTTAGGTTAAGAACTCAGAATGTATCTTTTACCAAACCTTATTATTTATAATTTTTTTTCCCAATAGTAACGCAAAAAACTTAATTCTATACGTTTTTCCTTAAGAGCCATAAAGGACTATTATAGGTGACAAAAGTTCAAAGAAAGTGTTGGGTTTTTTTAGGCATTGGACGAAAACCAGGACGGGCACCTCACGATAAAAAAATTTCTCGGTAATATTCAGGTTTCATTAATTTCTTAATTTTTAGATACAATAAGCTAATGTTAAGCTATTTTGCTTGAATTGTGTTAAAATTATATTTAAACAAACATATTTTAAATCGATGATTAAGTTTTTAAACAAGGAAGGAGACATATCTTTAATTGGACCATAATTTTTTTTAAGTTGTTTTAAATAACACTAAAACAAATTCTAATAGTCATTATACTATAAAATAAAATTTGAAGTAGTTAACCTTAAACATATCAATTATATGAAAAATATAAATTACACATAACGAGCAAAGATATAATGAACACAACTAGTGAAACGATACCGATTGTACCTACATACTTTAATTTACTTTAAACTGTAATTAAGTCATCAGTATCACTAAAGGCATACCAAATCAACTTTTTAAAATGCGCCTATCTCAAGTCATAATCCGAAGGTATTAATTTTACGTCGAAATTAAAAACGAGTCCTTTCATTTGTGCTTTCTTTAAAAAGGCTAAAAAGCAAAAGAATAAGAGCGCCACGTGAAATGTTTTTTCACATCAGACTGCACCATCATTCATTTTAAACCAGGCAAACAGGTATTGACATATTTCGGTGATTTTTAATGATGAATTAATATTGGAAAAAGATGACAATGAATTATTATTTAAATACTTACTTGATTACATATCGTATCAGTAATTAACCACTGTCGGTACAAGAGTTGTCAGGTAAAAGCCTTTCATATGAATTCGTATCTCTTACCTACTTATGAGAATAATTAATAAGTCGGTATGATCAGATTAAGTGCCTGTTAAAAATTGAACCCGAGAAATGCCTTAACCACATAAATTAAATTCTTGCATTGGTTCATAAATATGTTAAGAAGATTGTAAAGCACGACTTAAAAATGACCAAGACTCCTCTAACTAATGAGTGTAGAGTTAAAACGTTTTAATTTAAAATGAGAGAATTGATGCCTGAAAGTTTTAAATATTCCAATAATTAAAAATAGCCTATTATAAAGTTTATCCTAAGATTATTTATTTAGCTAATGTTTAATTTTAAATCGGACAAGACCTATATATATAGTTAAAAAATTTAAATGTATATTAACATGCAACGAAGTTTATAGGTAGTGCGCTTGAAGGTAAATTAAATGGCAATGCAAGATCGAAAACCCAATTTCCGATTCGCGCTTGCCGTTGCAAAAGAAATTCGAATATTTCTTGACTATCGCTATTTACAATTACTGCAACTTAATTGACTGATTTCTACTAAAATATATATCAAAATATTGTCAATAATAGATTCTACACTAAAAGTATACTTCTATTTCTTATACAAATACCCATCTACTAAAAATAATAATACTTACAAATATTATAAATTCATAATATCACTAGAATTTTTTTTCTAGTTAACACTATGGGTACATACATATGTTTGTTAATATTTAAGATACAGGGTCGGTTAAATTAGCAAACTAGTAGAATTTTTTCTCTTCATTAAAATGGTAAAAACAAAAAAAAGTCTTGTTTTTGAGAAAATGTGAAAAATTTACTTTTATTAAATGAAATCTCCTGTATATTTTTTGATAAATCAAAAGATAATAACTTTATTAATAAAAAAGTTTATTTGCACTAATAGCCTTAACCTAAAAATATGAAAATTAAATCCATATTAATAATTTTACCAAATTTAGGCAAGTTAGTTTTGAAATATAAAAATAACATTAGGTAAACCTACTTAATTTACAATAAATAAGCAAAAACATCACCGTCTTACTCAAAACATTAGTCTTTAGCGTCTCCGCATCTTGAGTTCATCAACGGCTCTGTCTTTTTTTATACACTTCATTTTTTATGTAACCCTAAAAATAAAAGTCGAGAGGGGTTAGGTCTGGTGACCTAGGTGGCCAACGAATCGGGCTACGTATCCACTTATCGTTAAACAGTCTATTAAGTGATATTCTTACATCATTTAATTAATGAAGAGGTGCTTCATCCTATTGGAAATAGAATTATTGCCGCCTCGTAAAGTTATAATTATCCAAATAATCTTCCAGTGCTCCAGATATTATGAGGTCAACATATTATATGCTTCCGGTCAAAGTGCCATTATAAAACACAGGTTCTATTAATTGACGTCCTATTAAGCCATACCAAACGTTTATACAAAATACTTATTTTGAGGGTTTTTGGGATCAGTAAGGAAAAGATTTTTTGGGACTAATAGTATACAATTTTACGATTAAATATACCTTTGCTTGAAAAATGAGTTTCGTCGCTCTAAATTATACAGTTTAAAATATTATCATTTGCTTCATATGAATTATGTAACCAGCAAAAAGCAAGTTTTCTTCCGTTATCGCCAGGCAACAATGTTTGTACTGGTCTATACTTATATGGCACAAATTTGTGTTTCTTTAAGACCCAACATATTGTTACTAACCTTACACCGTAAGCTCTTGCTGAATCTCTAGTTGAGTTTTCTTATCGCAAAAAATTAGTTTTAGGTCTTTTAAACACGTTTTCGTTACTTCTAAATTTTTTGTAAAGGATTAAAAAGTAATTTCGGTTTGATAAGTTACGAGTCTGGAATATATAGCAGTACTCTGTTACTATCTGTTTTTAAAAAAATCACACACTTTGCTAACGTGTAACTGGCGGTATTTATTTTTTTAAATCTCTATGGCTACTGTCATTTTATTATTTAAACAATGATTTATTTGTTTTGATCTCAAAAAGTTTAAAGCCAACTTGCCTAAATTTGATAAAATGATTAAATTCGCTATACCTTTGTTATTTTTAGGCTTAGGCTATTAGTGTAAAAAAACTTTTTTATTGGGAAAATTAGTTTTTTTTATTTATGTAAACATATCGAAAACGCCATATTATTTTTTTTAAATCCTATGAGTTTGCTAATTGAGCCAACCCTGTATCTTAAATGGTTGAACAATTTGTATATTAGTTAAACTTTTTAAAATTCTTTGAATTCTTTCAATTAAATTAGTCTACATCATCTACGTATGTATGTGTAACTAAGCCCGCAAATCAGCACGAAATATAAAAAAGATTAACTAGAGAACAAACTTATAAGCAGTCTACGATTATTAGGGATAAAAATGATATCAGACGCTCAACGCCAGCTAATTTACTGATCAGAGGTCTTTTACATACTAATCGTTCAAAAATACGGTTTTGAGAAATAATCGATCCATCTTTTTTAGAAGATCGTGAGAAAGTCCTTCATATAATCAAACAAACCAAGGGAGGCAAGGTGAACAGTCCTGATGAGCTGCCGGTTGGGTTTCTTAACTTTGTTGGTATACTCCCACAATCAACATTTTACTGAATCTATTTAATGTTGGTTAAACAATAGGAATTATTTCGAAAGAATGCTTCTTTTCTTTGTTTATCAAATTGCCTAATAAGTGTTTCGATTATGGAACTTTTGCTCTAACGAGCTATATTCCTAATGTGTTTCTTAGGATTATTTATACATCTTTAAACCTTTTAAAACTTGTTCAAGTTAGCCTCATAACAAATAAGATTCCTATACGGAAAATTGAAAGAATATAGATATATATATATATATATATATTTGAGCGGCTGGATCACTGAAACAATAGACTCATCTCTTTTTCGAGACACAATATTATCGGCTTATGTTAAGATTATCATAGACTAATAAAAATACTAATACAAAATAATTAATGCACTGAAGAAGAGAATGTCAGAATTTGACTTATCTTTACCGGGTCCCAAAATATGCCTTACGAAAACATAAGAAAAGGAAAAATAAAATAAAACTACTGCAAGAAACAAAAGTTAGACAAAGTAAATTAAACATTAATATAACAAAACAAGGGTATTAGAAAATATTAAAATAATGTTAGAGCACAGATCAAAAGGTATCATTGAAAAATGCGTCAAGGCTTTGAAATGCCTTAGTTAGTAAAAGTGATTTTAACTTGCATTCGAACTCTTTAATATCTAATGTTTGTCTTATATGTAGAGGAACACGATTGTAAATTTTTTTAGTAAGGTATATGAGCCTGTTTCTGGTAAAGGAGGATGTACGGATTGGTAGGAGAAAATTATTTACCTGGCATGTCCTAAAATAAAAAGAGATAATAGAGTTAGGATTGTTTGAGAGATAAAGAGGGATTTACAAGAATCTCTTTATCCAGCAGAACAAAGGTATTTAACTGCTTATTTTTTATCACAAAAATAATATTCGCTAACCCCTTGTTGTTCAAACCTCAAAAAGGCATACCAGAGCGACAATGAAACTCAATACGAGAATAGTACACTAAACGTGCAGCGACTCTTCCCAGCCCATGTCTTGCCATTCCTATTGCAAAACTTCCAGAGGATAATTCTGTTGCAAGATTTAGGATATGATCTTCGAATTGAAGGTGCCCAATGGTAATACCAGAGGTATTTAGAGTTTTCTTTATTTTGCAAGGGTTTACTTCACTAAACATCATCCCCTGGACGTCACACCTAAACTCCATAATAAAGGTCTTACCCACATTAAACACAAGCCTGTCTCAAGCATACGATCCTGATAAAACCTTAAGATCCTCGAAAACCTGAATCAGAATCTTTATGACGCACATACAGTGGCATCATCAGCAAACTGCACCACTTTGCATTTCAGTCTCAATGAGCCTAAGTCATTTCTCTACAGCAAAAATAATAGTGGTCGTAACACTTAACTTTGAGTACTCCAGACTTAAAGGATCTAGAATCTTACAAACCCCCAGAACAGAATTAGGTCAGAATTGTCATGGTTGTCTTCACTTTGCGCCCAAATATAGAAGAGATACATCCAGAATAAAGTGCTCCATAATTCTAATAATGAAACTCAATCATTTATATGCATTAATAACTTTCTTAATGTTATATGCAGCCATTAATGAAAATGCATAGTGTAATAAAAAATTCTTATCATTTTTATTCATTGCAAAATAGATGCAAGAGCATTTCTTTGTATTTAAAGAAACATCCCATATAGCAGATCAACTATTCATTCTATTCAGATAACAAAATACATCCAGTATGATAGAACCAATATCCAAAAATATAATTGGAAATCTAAAAACCTTAAAATATTGTGGCAATAGCTTTACTAAAACAATAATCTGTAATAACCCTAAATGAATCATAATCATTTTGGCTGACTACATGATAATTCTCCATCCTTCTCCATCTTGACGCGATGTCCCTATAGATTAATAACTTTCTTTAGATCTATAGTCGCATTGGATTATCATTTTGACTTTGTCAAATAAACTGTTTTCTTCGTTGATTGTGGTCTCTAGGTCTCTCCTGAAACTTTTTACCCTCTCGAAGTCGTACTCTCCTATTGTAACGTTTTGCTCCATTTTTTAAGTTCTATTGAATAATTCCTTTACCATTATTACGGTGTTTCCAATAATGCCAATGTTGTCGGTAAAAGCCAGGCCATCAATACCAAAGACCCCCGTGGTCAATTCCGCCGCTCTTATAGCTTTTTCCAAGGCAATATTGAATAACATCGGGAATATAGAGTCACCTTGCTTTAACACCTCAAACGAATCTGACATTATCCCACCCACTTGTTTACTTTTGAAGCCGTTGATACATATACTTGTTTGATCATATTTTTGAGAATCCTAGCTCTACCATTGCTTCCCATAGCTTAACTCTTAGAATACCATCGTATGGTTGTCTAAAGCTGATACTGTTCATGAATCACATATTGTCTTCTGTGTTGATGACTGTTATTGATGAATCACCTAATTAAATTGCCAGCATTTTTCTAAAATTTGCTCTATTGTAAATACGTAGTTGACAATAGCTCTATTGTTACAGAATCCATACTGGTAATCCTCCAGACCTGACTCTACTATTGGTCTAATGAGTTCTCTATAGTTAGTGCATTGCGTTCTATCTCCCTTTTTATGGATAAAAATTGTCAGGCTTTCTTTCCACTCTTCTGGGGTTTCCTCCAGATGCCATATAACGAGTCTATGCAGCTGCCTACGCAATGCTTCTCTTCTATACTTGAGCAGCTCTGCTGTCTTTTCCTGGAGCTTTGATATTCTTAAACTTTTTGATAACTTTGATAGTTTCTTCGTATGTAGGTTATTCTAGTATTTGTTCTTCTGCAGTTTGGTACTCAGTTGTTCATTTTTGTTGGTCGTCACAGGAAAGATGTTTTTTCTTAAGTATGGTTCTCGCTCTAGGTCTAAAGCCTTTTTTATTATTTAAAGTTTTTTCATAGAACTTTTTGGACCGGTTATAGTTGCAACTCCTTTCATATCTTTAAGTTTTCTTCTATTTTCTTTGTTCTCACTAATTTTCTAGCCCTTTCTTTTAATTTGCCTTATAATTAAATATTTTCGTCAGTTTTTGTTTGTACTCTATTTTGTCTTGCACGATTTCTTTCCACTAAAATCATTTAACATTATTTATTGAACCATGTTTTGTGTTTATTTTAATTTTTTAAGTATATTATCAGCCGATTTCATTATTGCGTTGTTGATAGTTTGCCATAAGTTCTTTATGTCTTCGCACTCTTTTCTGAAGCACACAATAATGTTGCAAATATTAATAAACTAAACTACAGAAGTTCTGGTATTTATATCAAAATTTGCAACTAAAGTTAAAAAATAAATCGTTGACGTTAGATTTTTCGACTATAAATTTATATTTACTAGTAGGAGCTCGTGTAATGATATAATTAATTATCATAAAGTAACTTAGTAGAATTAATAACTAAAGTAAAAAAATCAATTATCATCCAAAAATACATATCCAAAAACATAGTATATTTAGGCTGCTATTATTATCATATTGCCGCAAAGTAAGCCTTTACTTTGATCATAAAAAATTAGCATTACCAGTTATCATTACTTACGGTATATGGACGGCGGCATCTTGTCAAACATATTCAGAAAATAATATACAATTTTCTATATGTTAGAACATATTTTGTTTAATTACCATCGAAACAATTACCCAAAGGTTTCTCAGAGCCGTTGCGAAAACAGCCTGATTTGTTAAATTGGAAAGGCTTCAAAATATAGATCGGTTCGAAAACAATCCGCAATAATTCTTAGTATACTCTTTCATTAAATGGTACCTACACTCGAAAGAAATAATAGTTGTAAATTTAAAATAGCGTGATACTTGTTACAGACGGAAATGCAAAATGTTCTATGGTCGTTTACCGAAGGTTGCAATAAACAAAACAGAATTACACGGCGTACCTATTGGAGCAAAGAAACGATTGGCCAAGATAAAATAATTACGTGGATTTTTTATGAGCCTTTTTGTCATAATGTACTATGTGTGTGGAATTGTTCGTCGGTCCCACGCCAATACGGTGTTAAGATATCAAATGAAAAATTATTAAAATATATGCATTATGCCGGTAATGAACAGAAAACAAACCGTTACATAAGATTTTGGTGTTGAGTATGTAGTGAATGAGTACTAACAGATGTGGGTATAGAATAAATAATAAGTTTATTTGATTAATTACTATCTGATAAACAGTATACTGTTAGGGTAATAAAAAGCAAATTAGGAGTAGAAAAAAAATGGCAAAATACTAGAACAAAAGCCATTTAACCTAGAAAAAGTAAAAAGCTTACATAAGTATTAGAAATATTAAGGCTTTATATGACCACTTTTTTGCAAAAAAGCATCAAGAGAGCCGTGGCTTATTACAAATTTAACGATTTGGGTTAGTGCAGGCTTTAAATTTTAAAAAAGAATTGAAGGCAAAATGGACAACAAAATTGCTGATATTGATAAACTTTAGTGCCACCTATTAACTGTTTATTTAAATTATTGATATGCAATTTTAAGCCAAAAAAAATAATTATTTTTTAAAATATTTGATATAAACTTGCAATGAGTTAATTAGCAGATCCAAAATTCTTATAATCTATGAAAACAAAGGTAGTAAATAATGGAAAAAGTAAAAATGTTAATTATAATAATAAATGTTTAACGTATTTACACTTATTGGAGATGAAAATTTTACTTTCTTTTGGAGTTTAAAAGTTGCTGTAGAGGAAACAATACCAATGCTACTTTGGTGATTTTCGAAACTATCCAGTTATTATCTTTGTTATTTTTTTACTTTTCGTATCTTAGTGAGTCTGTGATAATCCACAAAAAAGTATTTATTTTATAATTTTTTCTCTTTGTGTATTTGGAAATACTTGGCAATACTATATTTGGATTGGTGCTCCCACACAAGCGAAAGTGTTATTAATAATTAAATATATAAGGTTTTCAGTTTTGACGGGATCTAATGAGATCTAGATGGTCAAAATACAAACTTTTGACATTTAACATTCAATTACATATTAATCAGATTATGGCTATTTCTGGAAAAAATATTTAATTATCCCAGTTTCCTCAGAGATACTTTAGTTGCAGGTATTATTCTCAAAGCTGAAAAAATATTAATTATTGTGTTAAAAACTGACCTAACTAATATAGATTAGATTGGATTATATTTAATTAAACTGCAGCTTTTAAGAGACATCAGTTACATTATGGTAACAACAAACATTAATATCATTATACAGAGCGATCGGCAATTAAAGCACCAAAAAGCAATTCTAGATTAAACTCGTGAAAATGCTCATAAATAAGATACAGGATAATAAAATTTAATTTTTGAATCTCTTTTTATCATCAGGTCAAGTTGTTTATAAGATATCGACATGAAAACTAGGAATCGGGGGTTTTAGGAATAAGAAATATGATTTTTTTTTTTTTATATAAAATGTAGAGGGCGCTAATTACACCATATCCACATGCTGTTTCATACCATAAGTTTTACTCTAGTAGAGTTTTATTATTTTTGTTAAAGTAAATGATAGAATGACGATTTTTAAGAAAAAAAAAGGTACACTACATTTATTTTGGTTAAACAGCCTGTTTTCGAAATATTTGCGTTTAAACATTCTGTTTCATAGTCAAAAACATAAACACGGATACTACAGATAGCAAGTTAACGTAGTCATGCATACTTAACAGTGACATCGATTTCGACACTAAATAAGTTGAAAAATAGGGCTCATAGTGTTAATTAAAAACGAAATGACTTTAGGTAATTAATTATACCTAGGCATAATGATTATTGCAATTGCGAAATAATTTATATGATTTATATCTTATGTATATACGTTTAAGTAAATTTTAGTAGTCGTGTAGCATCAAGAAGCAACAATATCCAAATAAAAGGCACGTGAATCGAAGTATTTTTCAAAGATTATTTTTGATTGATTTACAAAGAGTTTTTCACTCTCAGAGTAAAATTGATCGTCTTAAAGCAATATCTGTAGATCAAGGAAACATTTCAGTAAGAGTAGGTAAAAGTCTATGTATAAGTACACGACATTTGGCAAACACTACTCTAGTCTTTGGTGTGGCATTTAAATCACAAGCCAGTTTGACCACTAACCAAAACTTTTTATTTTACTCTCGACACTTGTTTCGCTAAAGATGTTAGCATGAGGAAATTATAACTTTATCTTTTCCCAAAGATGCGCGTATCGAGTGTAAAATAAAGAGTCTTAGTTAATGGTGAAACTGCCTTGTGAATCAAGTTAATATTTTATACAGAAAAAATTCTTACACGAAAGCACTAATGCAAAAAATTCATGATTTCAGTAATGTTTTCAGGAAAAAATAAGGAGCTTTATTCCAAGTAAGGCACTATTTGGGGAAAGGAATAAGAAAGAAAAATGCCTTATAGTGAATGGTACACATTTTGTGCATTTGTTAAAATTATGTTTTCTATTATTTTATTCATTAGTAATGTTATGTCAATTTAGTGTTAAACTATGTTTTAGGTATGCAACAAAATGTGTAATTGCAAATATTTCGAAAACGCTTTGTTTAATTACCATAAATATAGTACACCTTTTATTCTTCAATATCATGGTTCTACTAGTTACTTTAATAAAAAGTATTAAAACATCCACTTGTGACATGAAACAGCGTTTGAATATGGTGTAGCTTGCACCCTCTATACTTTATGTCAAAAAATAGAATAAATTCATATCCCTAAATACCCTCGATCCCCAGTTCTTATAGGGATATCTCAAAAAGAACTTGAGCTCTAGAAAGAAAATACATTCGAAAATTAAATTTTAACACCCTGTATCTTAATTAAGAGCTACGTTTTACTAAGGCATATTTGGTTGAAAATCGTATTTTTACGAGTTTAACCTAGAATTGCTTCTTGGCGCATTCATTACCGAGCTCCCTGTAAAAGCAGATTTGAAAGACATATAACTAACATGCAGGAAAATTTGATAGAGGAGGTACCTTGAGCTACATCTGAATGGAGAACTCATATTTTTAATATTTATTAAAACAATAGAAACTGAATAAAAAAATTTATAAAATTGAAAACATCGACCGTAAACAAAGAAAAAATTAAAATGTTATTTTGTTAACTTATTAATAAAGTTATTTTCGGAAGTTTTTAAACGAATCCTTCAAAACTTTCCACGAACAATTTTATAGACATTCGTCAAGGCCAATAATGCCAATAGCTTTCATAAAAGCCTTGAAATGCACTCTATTATACCTTACTTTATTACAATTATAAAATTTTACATCTGAACCTATTTATAATAATTTACAAGTAGGTGTCAACTATATGGATTTTTTAAACGCCTTCAATCGTATTTCCATCATAAGGCCCGATGACTTTTGAAATCAAATATTTCTTGTTAATAAATTTAAAGTTCCTTAATTAAAGTCTAATAAATAATAATATAAACAATAATAAATAATATCTATATCTAATTTGCCAGAAAGCCCGATTAAAAGCTTTTACTTTTTAACTTATATATTTTTTTAATTTCTAATAATCTTCACATTGAGCTTTATTAAATAGCTAACTTAACATTAGGTAGGATACTGGATTTATTATCCAAAATACATGATAGACGCATTAACCTTCTGCATGTCGTACATACATGTTTGGTCAATTTCAGAATAATTAATTTTTTAAAAGTTGTGTTTTAAAATATGAATTCGGGTCACTGTATATGAAAACCATTCAAGTAAAAAATTTATGCTGTTTTCACTTGTATACAGTGCATCCCAGAAGTTATGTCTAAATTCATTTAAAATTAAAAACTAAAATTCATTAAAAAAAACAGGGGAGTGAAAAAAAACGCTCGGGCCCGTCGATTTTTATTTCAAGTTACGCATTTTTGTACGTGAAGTTTGTTTATACAGGGTTGCTCAAAAATAAATTACGAGCATCAACTTCATTTTTTCAAATGAAAGCCCTTTTTTTTATTTTATCTTTGAATTTCGCGTGGAATTCTATGTATGTTTTATGCATCATGTCCTATACCTAAAGTCAACAGTTATCGAAAAAAAGACGATTCATGTAACAAATAAAAAAGAACATAAATTAAGTTAAATGTTCAAAATGGTTGCCATTCACGGCTTGACAATATCCAAGGCGATCAATAAAGTCTCGTTGCACATTTTCAATCATATCTGGAGTTATGGCGCGCACTTCTCTGCGAATTCTTTCTTTCAAGTCATCTAGATTATTTGGCCTATTAACAAATACCTTCGACTTGAGGTATCCCCACAAAAAAAAAGTCCATTGGTGTTAGGTCAGGCGACCTAGCAGGCCATTCGATGGGTCCTTTCCTTCCTATCCACCGATTGGGAAAGGTTTAATCCAAAAATGTACGCACAGTGGTAGCATAGTGACGAGGAGCGCCATCTTGCTGGAAAATTAGTTCTTCGTCAGAATAGTCAAGGTCCAATGGATTTGGAAATAAAGCTAGTAATGCTGGAACTATTTCAAATTGGAGAAAATCGAGATACACTTGTCCCGTTAAAGTCTGTTCAAAGAAAAAGGGACCTATTACTCTCGACCGCGCACTATTCCACACCAAACATTTACTTTTTGAGGGTACTGGGTGTTTACCTTCATCATCCAATGCTGATTTTCTGTTGCCCAATATCGATAATTTTGTCTGTTCACACTACCATTCAAGCAGTACGTGGCTTCATTGGAAAAAATAATATTTGTTACTAAATTATTTAGATTGCACCTGTTTAGTAAGCGTTCACAAAACTCATTTCGCCTATCGAAATCGTCATCAAATAACTCTTGCAGAGGGTAAATTTGCCCCTGCGACAGAGGAGTGCATGGATTGTCTTCCAAAGAAAGCAAAACGTCAAGTTGTTCATTTTCATCTCGAGCAGGACGACCAGATTTCGGCAGATCTCTAACATGACCGAATTATCTAAATTTAGCCTCTATTCTAGTCACCACCTTTTGACATATCGTAGGACAATCAGGATGGATTTCATTGAATAATTGAGCAGCTTCTCTTTGAGTACGAGTTCTATCACCAAACCCAACCGTGCACAGAATTTCTATTTTTTCTCGTTCCGTTAACTTTACCATTGTAAAAACCGCAACTTTGCTCGTACACTTCACACTTGACAATATCGGTTTGGCGTACAACTGTCATGCAGTTTCTATCAAAATACACGGTCACCAGCCAACAATAAAAAAACACGAATGAATGGAATTTTGCTCGGTATAAAAATTCTCAGAGATAAGGTGACTCGTAAGGTGAACTTCAATAATAATGTTTGGTCGTCTTTTTTTCGATAACTATTGACTTTAGGTATAGGACATGATCCATGAAACATACGTAGAATTCCACGCGAAATTCAAAAATGAAATGAAAAAAGGTGCTTTCGTTTGAAAAAAATGAAGTTGATGGTCGTAATTTATTTTTGAGCACACCTGTATATACAAACTTCACGTACAAAAATGCGCAACTTGAAATAAAAATCGACTTGTCCGAACATTTTTTTTTCAAACACACCCCTGAATTTTAAATGAATTTAGACATAACTTTTGGGATGCACTGTATAGTGGCACTACCTAACAGACATGTTCTAAAGCATGGAATAAGGTACCTGTAGCCAAGAAGGTAAACTATGCAAATAAATAAATATTGGAAATATAGCTTACCAAAAGAGAATTGATAGTCATACAAAAAGTATATAGTTTAATATTTTTAGTTTATTTTTAAGATGTTTTTCTAATTTTAGTATTAGTAAAGTCGGTATAACGTAATTACTATAATTTTAATCGTATTCACTTTTTAAAGAATTAAAAACATTAAATTAAAAAGAAGGCTTTAAAAGTATGACAGTTTAAAATGTGATAAATTATACCTAAACTTACTCTTATAGAGTTTATTAAATTTGTTATTTTATATAAAATATATCTGAAACAGCAAAAAAAAAAATAAAAACATATCAAGGTGATAAACTTAGGCACTTTAAGCAGATTGAATATATATTTATGTAAGTACTACTACTAGTAGTAGCCACTCAGTTGAAAAGAATATATAAATATTATTAAGTTTAAGCAACCGTAATAAAACAATTTGTGGTGACAGACCATAATTATGTTACGTAAGAACATGTAGTGCTTTTCCGTAAATAAAAGAAATTTATCGTAAGCTTATAAATTATATTATAATAATAAACGAAAGTAAATATTAAATAAGTAATAATTATGATATAATCTACATATAATATATGTAGATTCAGAAATTCTTATGATATTTTAAAATAAAAGCTCACTGCTTTTTATGACTTATAATAAACATCAGCAAAAATCAAATATTCAATTTTGTCCGCTCTTGACTTTCCACTATTTGTAAATTATTAGAACAACTTTCTATCATTCTCATTTTTTTCTAAATAAGTGTATTTTGGCTAAGCAATTTGCCCTTAAGCAAAATTCGCACCCACAGTTCTCTTATACTCATTTAGCATACTGAATATTACGCTAATGATACGTCCAATTTTCTATTTCCTTTAAAGCTTGTATAGAATAATTTATTATTTGCGATCGAATAAGACATTGCCTAGAAAGCGTGAAATGATTTACAGGTATTTTAGGTAAAGCGTTTAAAAATTAACAAAAAATAATGCTTACCTTGTTCGGAATAAGAGGAAATCGCTTTAAAAAAACTTGGAAAGTATTCATTCAGTAAATTGAATACCCATTATTTTACAATTAGTGAGACTATTAATACCGTATAATATGTAAGTGGCCTAAACTTAAGTGCTAATTTTGTTAATAATTACTTTTACGGTGCTCCTGAGAGAAATTCTTCAAATAAAGAAATATAATAATTATGAATAATGCGTCTATTATATGGAATGTTTACAAAGACTTTAGTTGACTGGTCTGGGTCAAAAAAAAATAGAGTATAATGAAAGGTATACTTAATTCAATGTTAAAAATTGGTTACATCAAGGTCATAAAAATTGTTTAGGAATTATTTAAAAACGCTTAACAATAATGCAATTATCCAAATAATTTTCTAAGCACTTGTCGAAATATTTAGTAACCCAATTCATATTCACGCCCATAAGCGTATCCAATACCCATATTTGTTCTGTCAATCATTTATAAAAAAAATAAATGTTGGCTTAATTTAATATATTAATATTTTTTGGACCTTCTAGGTCCTTTTATAGCACGGCGGGTCGTGGCGAGTGTGACCCCTCGCCTTTGTCGATTTGCAATAAATGGGCAGGGATATATGTATAACAATATCATATTTTCAGTCTATTGTTTTATGAGTGTGATACAATATTTGACATTTAACTTATTGAAAGAGACGGATTCACTGCAAATAATTATTATATGTAACATGAAGGTCATAATTTACCATATTATAATATATTTTTATAAGAAGCTATATCAATGGTAAGAACAATCATTATAAGCAGTTAGGTATCCATAAAAGCTTTACCTTAACTATGAAGCTGATTGTAAAACTCTACGAGTTCTGTTGACACGATTCCTTTATTATTACTGACCGGCTAAACACTTAACTTTGCCACCATAAATTAGAACAGAGATAATATTATATTAGTATTATTATTGTATGAAGATTCGCTGTTGTAGATTTTACATTATCCAGAAGGTTACGGAAAAAACAAAAACCAGAAATCTTCTTTGAAAATATTAACCAAAGTAAGACATAATATCATTTGCACTTAGCTGCAGTATCAGGAATTTGAGCGAAACCTTACCCTGTTGTAGTAACTTTCGCCATCCTTTACTATTGATGAAAAGAATGCATAACTACCTTTTCTAGATATTTTAATAAGTATAACCAACAATAAGTTATTCTTCTTCTTTTTCTTTTTTCCCTCCTTTTTCTTTAAATGCCTTATCCTCTACGAACATTGGTAATCATAAGCGCTATCTGTATTTTGTAGATTGCTTTTCTAAAGAGGCTTGTTGTAGTCTCACCATACCATTGTCGCAAATTCTTTATTTTACCTTCTATTATTAATTTTAAAAGTCCGTACCTTTCGTTTTTGAGAATGTGGTTAAAGTATTCCAACTTTTGTTCTTTACGTGTGAGCATGACTTTGAGATCTTTTGACATTCTTGCAAGCACATTCATATTTCACACTGTGTCCATCCAGGATATTTTCAACATCCGTCGATACATCCACATTTTGAAAGCTTCCATTTTTTTGGTAAATTCAGACACGTCAAATAAATTCGTTGATCTGGCATCCAAGATATTTGTATGATTGAACGCGTTGGATTTTTTGGTTCTGTACCTGTTAAATACCTCCCTAAACCTGATTCTTGCTAATGACCGTCCATTTAGTTTTTTTGATCTTTAAATTTAATATAAATTCTGTACTCTAAATTGCCACATGTCCAACAAAGATCTGAAAACTCTCTAACGAGGTTGCGATTATGACGGTGTCATCATCGCGAGCAGCGGTGTCAACGTACCTAAGGTTATTTATGTTTACGCTATTAATGGAAATTTCTCCAGGGCAGTTTTCCAGGGCCCCTTTGAATATTTTTTTAGTACATATTAAAAAGTAACATCAACAAGCCAGGTTTTTAAATGCGGCGAATAAACATATTTTTTTAATCTTATTTCACTGAAGTAAATAAGAGTTAACAATGTAAAAAGTAGTTTGTTAGGAAAACCAATATTTTTCCGGAATTAGAAATATTTTCTTGGAATGACGAATATATGGTGTAAACATCGCGCCACTAGGAGGGAAAATTAGAACAAGAATTAAATAAAAGCTTTGCCCTTTTGTTAAAATAGTACACAGTATTTTGTAAATTGTATAAAGTACTATTTTATTATACGTTTTAGACCGGATGATGATCCCAATTGGCCGATATAATAATAATAATAACAATATTAATAATAATAATGATAATAATAAATTGGTTTATTTGACAGTAATAACAGATAACTTTAATCTTTTTGATGAAAAAATTATTTTAATGATGCTGATTTTAAACTTTTTAAATCAGAGGGTATATTATTGTATAGCATGTGAATATTATACGAGAATTAACTGGTAAATAGACTTGTTTTATGCAAGGATCGAGATAGCAAAGCCTTAAATCTTAGATTTAAGGTATGAACGTCGGATCTAAATTTAATTTTTTGGTAAAGATATGGAGGGCTTTTGTTGATTATTGAAGCATGAAACAAAACCGCTGAGTGATGTTTACTACGCTTTTCCATGTCAAGCCAATTTGAAGGTTTTAATTTGTGAATAACTGGGTTGAATTTTCTTATACCATACACAAACCTCAAACATGCCCTCTGAACTCGCTGCACTCTATCTTTATCCTGCTTGGTCAAACAGGAACCATAAACCGCATTATAATAATTAAAGTGGCTCAATACAAATGCGTCTGTTAATTTTAGTTTTCCATCTAATGCATGCCTATGCGGATACATTAATTTTAGATTCGCATATTCCTTTTGTACAAATGAAGAAACATGGTCCGTCAATCTTAATTCAGTAGCTAATATAACTGCCAGGTTCCTTGCTTTTTGAACGCAGCTTAGTTGTGAATGATTTAATTTTAGTTTAAGTTGGTTTTCTATATGGGTTTTATGCTTCCCAAAAATTAGTTGCTTAGTTTTCGTGAAATTAAGTCTTAAATTATGTTGTTCTGAGATTTTGACTAAGCGTTTTAAGTCTTTGTTAATGTGAAACTGTGCTTGTGCTACATTATTATTTTTGTATGTTGGTGTAGAGTAACTGTTTATCATCAGCAAAGCTAAAATCTGTACCGTGTTGAACTGTGTGTGTAATGTAACAAGTTATACAAAAGAGCAACGGTGAAAGCCTGGGGGGCGCCACAGTAGAGAGAACGTTTGCCGATCTGTTTGCACATATTGAACTCTTTCAGTTAAATAGCTTTTGATACTTTTTGATTTTGAAAATACGAGTCGTTTTTTGGCAAAATTATTTGTTTAGTGTCTTAAAGAAGACAAATAAGATTTTCATACTAAAATTTTATTGGATAATGCTCGTGACACGACTTTCGCGTTACCGTTTACGCAGTCAAGTCAAGTTGTATTAAAATCTCTATATTTCAACTTGAAATATATAGACTTTGATTGTTTGCCCTACTTTGAATCATTTTTCCTATCGCTCACGAGTTGTTCGATAAATACCGGTTGGGTATGTCGGGTTTTTTATGAGAGAAGTAGACAACGATACTTAAACCAAAGCAAAATTAGGAAAGCCCTTAATCTACTAATCTAATATGGCCTCCGCCTATACCTAATCCTCTTTATTTCTTTTGGAGTTATTTTAAGTCATTAGTTTATACAGAAGAAATCCGTACACAAAAGCAACTATTGCAAAAAATTCATGATTCTACCAATGTTATCAGGAATGAACAAGGAACTTTTAGGAGAAAGGAACTATTTGGTCAAAAGATTAAGAAAATGCCTGGTGGTGAAGTGAATGGACATTTTGCGCATTTGTTAAAGTGATGTTTACCAATATTTTATTTATTATTATTGTTATCTTAATTTACTGTTAAACTCTTTTTTAACTGTACAACATTTCAAAAACATGTTTAACCGAAACAATGTACATCTTCTTTTCTTAAAAATCATCACTCCATTAGTTACTTTAATAAATAATGAAACGGTACTAGTAACAAAGTTATGGCATGAAACAGCGTGTAAATATGAAACAATATATAAAATCATATACAGGGTGTCCCAAAAGTGATGGATCAAACTCAAACAGAGGATAGAGGGAGTCATGTTCAATCAAAATCACCCCCTATGTTGTTATGCAATTGTGAATAGTTTAAAAGTTATAGCCATTTTTATGTATTTTTTAAATTCAAGCACACCGTCAATCAATATTTACCAATTTTTTAAAATAAATAATTGTGTTTTATTGGGTTGGTGGATTGCAATAAGGTACAAAAAACATTAGAAAATGGTTTATTGTTTTACATGATAGTTTTGCTATCATTTACAATAAGTGTTCAAAATGTCTGCCGCGAAATCTAATGCATAACCTACATCGGCGTATAAAATTTCTCTTAATCATTCTGAATGAACGTTCATTTTGGGTAATTAATCCAGTTGCTGTAATTATTTGGTGGCGTAGCTCTTCCTCATTACGATTTTCCCTGACGTATACCAACTCCTTAAAGTACCTCCATAGAAAAAAATCAATTGGATTGAGGTCGGGGGAGCGCGGTGGCTAACGAATTGTACCTCCCCGTCCAATCCAACGACCAAGGTAGGCCTCATTTAAAAACTGTCTCACCTGAAGGCTGTAATGGGCGGGCGCTCCATCGTGCTGCAGCCACATTGATTGACGAATATTTAATGGAATATCCTGAAGTGAAACAGGTAAGTTTTCTTCCAAAAATCTTCTATAGATTTCACCATTTAATCTGGCTGGTAGTTCAAACGGCCCAATTAATGAACCGTTAAGAATGCCACTCCACATGTTCACACTAAATTAATGTTAAAAGCGGTCATTTCTAACAATTCTGGGGTTAAAATATGCCCAGTGGGGTAAATTGTGAATATTAAATATTCCCGCCCTCTGAAAACTAGATTCGTCTGACCATAAAATTTTGTTAAAAAATTGTGGATCCTGCCTATTACGATGAAGCATTTTTCTACAAAATTCCACCCTCTTGTCATAATCACCCGGTAATAGATCTTGAACCCGTTGTACATGATAGGGATGCAACTGGTTTCTTCGTAGAATGCGGTGTAGTATTGTTCTCGGAATACCAGACCGTCTTGATATAATGTCATCTTTTCATCCAGTTCAATGATGTCATCTTCTGCCTCAGCATTTTCATCAGGTCTTTCTATTCTGCGAGGATTTCCAGGAATCTGCTCCTCCACGTATGCGTTATGCACTCGTTGAAACACCATGTAGTCAGGATATCGTTCACGATCAGGAAATCGTTCACGATATTCCCTTTCAGCCGCTCGAGCGTTTCCATTACAAAATCCATAAACATAATGCATTTCTGCATACTCGCGGACGGTATAAGGCATTATGTGTTCAGTTGTATAAATAATACAAAATTGTATGTACTTAGCCAGTACCTGGACAACACAACACTACCTATTTTAAATTATTTTGAAATTTTGTTTACGACAAAAAACACGATAAATCAACATTCTTCAAAATAACCGCAGATAAATTAGTCAGTATTAGAAGTCGACATACTTATGTATTTTTAAACATTTTTGAGACACTTTACTATCTTAATTTTATTATTTTTTCGTAAAATAATAAAGCAAAATATTGATTTAGTCATGGAATATTTTTTTTGCTTATTTCTTAAAAAAATTAAAATTTAATTAGACAATAAGAAATTTTAATAATCTATTCAAGTTGTACTTTGCTGGAATCAGTATGATTTAAAGAAGTTTTTAAGGTTCAGGGTCACTCGCATGTCTTATATTTTCTTCGCAAAAAAATGGCATCTAAGTTAAATACTTATTTTTAAAGTTGTAAAAAGTCCAAAAAAATTGTTTTTCTAGTGCTCCTAAAAAGTAATGTTTAAGAAACATATTTTTGTTGGAGAGGCACATCATTTCTAGGTACAATAAAAAAAACAGATTGTTTAATCAACTGTATAATGTTTTTAAAAGCTTTTATTTGACAAAGGTGCTGGAATTTAAAAAATACACATATATGGCTATAACTTTTAACCTTTTCACAATTGCATAACAACATAGAGGGTGATTTTGATTGTAAATGACTCCCTCTATCTCCTGTTTGAATTATGCTTACAAGGCTAAAAAGTAGCTCTTAAATTTTCCTTTAAAGGAACCTATGCATGCTTTGAGATCATCATTTAAAGAGTTATAAAGTTCACAGCTACGGAACTAACACTACACTGAAAAAGTGCTGTTTTATGCTGAGACACATTCAGACGATCCTGATATCTAAGGACTGATCACGAATCTCTTCACGAAAAATAAGATCTTCACGAATATATATTATGGTCTTTGGAAACGCAACAGTTTGATCAAAAGAGTGGTGTGATGTAATCGGACTCTGTTGCAAATTTTTAGCCAGCTTAGATCATTGATCTTTTTGAAGACATAATCATATCTTCTCCAACTATAAATGTACCTACAACAGACATTACTGCACATACTGAAGCCTATTTTTAGAAATTTAATCAAGACAGGGGTAGTACACAATGTTACAATAGTTTAGGATTGACAAAACTAGATTCACACATTTTTATCCGCATTTTAAAATTTAAAATATGCCTGTTTGAGTAGAATATTTTAATTTTGACATATGTTTTTTGTAACAATTTTTGTACATGCTTTCTGAACCTAATACTCGTATCAATATAGAGACCAAGATTTTTAGAACGCTCAGAGAATAGCAGAGCTTCACCATTCAGCTGCAACCTTAAATCATTCTCCAACTTTACCTTTTTATTCTCTTTGCAAAACAGTAAGGTCTCAGTTTTACTTTTATTTAGTTGTAAGTTGTGATTATTCTGGTTGAAAAGCTCTGTTGCAACATCTGGGTCTGAAGAATCAAGATAATGAGGTAATTGCGCATCATCTGCATAAGATTGGACATGAGAATTATTGGCAGCTAGAAATATATCCAAGACCAAGAATTGATCCCTGTGGGACCCCCGAGACACTATCCCGTGGTACAGAGAAAGCATTATTTATTCTAACTTTTTGCTGCCTATTTGTAAAATAACTAAAGAAGTTGCAAGGGCAGGGATTGAAACCCAGATATTGCAACTTAGCACATAGCAGATCATGGTCAAGGACATCAAATGCCTTGGAGTAGTCAAGGGATACTGATATTTTTCCTCAAGGTACTTTAATACGTTAGAATGAACAGCCCTCTCAAGCACCTTTGATACAACAGGAACAAGATAATTGGTCTAAGACACGAGAAAAATTCCGAACTGTGGGTACTGGACATATGATTAAATTCTTCCAGAGTGCCGGGAAATACCAAATATTCCAAGCAGACATTCATAATGTGAGTTAGATGGTTAATAACTACAGAAAGACTCATCTTTAGCATCTGTAATGAAATATTATCACCTCCCGTAGCATCTGATTTTAAGCCACACGCATGCTTATAAATCGATTCTGGAGATTCCATTAAAAAACCAAAATGTAGCTCTGGGTTCAGACTATTGCTTGCGTAATGCTGCACTTGATCCTTATGGTTATCATTCTTTTTAAACGCACTTAGGAAATAATTATTAACTATGTCTGGGTCATGGAAAAATGATGGAATATCGACTGAGCTGCTTTTCTTTTGGCATATATTTATTTGTCTTAATCTCTTCCATAGTTGGAAAGAAATGTACTTAGAAATTTATTGATACTCTCCTTTAGAAATGTATTGATTTTTAAGAAACTCCAAATATCCCAGTTTTTCCTTACGAACCGTCGCCAGCGTCAGATTTTGCAATTCTTTATAATTCGACCAATTTTCTTCGGTTTTATTTAATTTATATTTCCTATAAACTCTGTCCCATTCATTCATTAATGGCTTCAATGCAGGTGTTAGCCAAGATGAACAGGGTTTAACATCAATACTCTGCATATAATAAAGATTATGCCAACGAATATCATCATCAACTACCTAAATATTTTAATTTGAGCCCTTCTTAAAGTTTTTTTTAATTTTTAAGGGATTCCTATTTATGTTCATGATTATCAATTTTTTGAATTATTAAAACTAATTTTATATTTCTTGATAATCTTAGTGCTTATTTTAATAAAATAAATATTCATTTTAAAACAATTTTGCTTTTCATTTTCTTTTGTTAAAATCACCGATCCCTTAGCCATTCGCATATTAAGGATTTTACAGAGTTTAAAAAAAACTGTCTTCTAAAAAAAAATATTTCTGCATACAAATCTAAAATTAATTACAAAAATATCATTATTATAAATATTTGACAAGATATTTTTAAGCTTTATCAAAACGAATAAAATCGCTGTTTATCTTTAGTTAGTGCTCTCATAACAGTTTATCCACAATTATTAAAATTACTAAAAATCTCAAGTTGGGTCGGGTTCAGTAGGGGCAAACAACTATTGCAAAAGAAATATATTATTTACTAAAAAGTTTATATTAATCGTCCTACAAGAATCGATTATATCTAAAATTGTTTGGTAATAAATGTGGAAACGCCTTTTATATGAGTATACCTGGCTGCATTTTTAAATTATTATATAAGTATTATGCGTCAGTTAATTACCATGTAGGTGGTAACTTTTAGTCTAAATCTAAAATGGATAATCTGGTTTTCAATATAAAGTTAATTGAAGGTAATTAAAAATAAAATTTATCATGCACATCTTAATTAAATCTGCTAAAAATAATTAGATGTTTCACGTAAAAAAATTATATGTGTAAAATTCGTCCTTATAAACATTTAAAAAAAAATTATAATAATAATAACAGCAATAGGTCTCTAGTTAGCAAGATATTTTATAGATTAGAGCAAATTTAAACAAAAAATTGACACTTGCTGATATGAAAAAAAAGACTCATATTGAACGCAAGAATTAAAAAATACTTATTCTAAAAATAAAATAAAAATAAAATAGTAATATAAAGTAAACTAAATAAATAACAATTAACACTTATTTAATAAAACAACATGTAGATTGTGAAATGGAGTTGATAATATTTCAATTTAGCATGATACCTAATAACTATTTAAAAAAATGTTCTTTTGCTTAAATTGGTTGATGTTATTACAGATTCTCATATTATTTGGCAATTTATGAAGTTAACATTTTTATTTTTGTTACACTTAAAAATAACATAAAATTGGTACAGTGGATATCACGAAATATTAATCTTTTATTTAACAAAGATATGTTTTGGTTAAAAGCCTTTTTTCAACCTGAATATAAATACATTCACATTAAAAACATATTCGTTGATAGATGTACATTATATTTAGAACACTAAACGTTGATTTTACTGGTTTATAACAGTAACATTGAAAAATTGTTCTCATCCTATTATATAAATCAGATCTAAATATTCTCTATGTATAGTTTAAAAACCTTTTAAAAACACACAAAAGTCACTTTACAACACAAATTAGGAGAATAAATACCTTTGGTAAAAATTTCATTCATTATTACAATTACAGATTCACAGGAATGACTTTCATCCAAACCTTGTTGGTTAGGAATTATTATTTGGTTATCATCATAGTATTTATCTAAGTGGTCCTTGATATATTTTAACAAACTTTTAATTGAACGGTATTGGACCGAGTTCATGTTGGATTTAGTGTTTGTAACTTTAAGAACAGGAGTGATAACTGATGTTCAACAGTTTCCGTGACTCCAGAAAAACACCTTGTGAGTGACAGATTTACAGCATTTAACGGCCTTTAACAAAATTAAATACGTCACAAAAAACATCTGTAGTAATACACTTTTCAGAAAATGTGAATTTTCAATTTCGGAAGTAATTTCTTGTAGGGGTTCATATTCTAGTAAGAGTTTCTACTATTTAAGTGAAATCTTTAATTTTCATAATATAATATTCTACTTAGTAGCCTCTACAATATTGTGGTTAGTAAAACTAAAAATGCTCACCTGGTTCATGTATTCTTTTGTGGAGGATAATGACGCAACAAAGTATAAATATATTCTATCAGGCGCAGATAGGGATCAAGGGACAACAACCAAGTAAAAAAGTCAACTTCTTGTAAGCTCTTTAATTTATAAAATATAACATTCCTAAGAGGAGCCATTACTTTACTAGTTCTATTATTGTTAGTTGTACACTTTTCTAAATTGTATCCATAAAATTAAGTTTGCAAAGCTCAATATTATTTCATAGATGCGTTTCACTGATAAACTTGGCTTCGCAGTTATTGAATAAAACTTGAAAAATAAATCCTTGATAATTTAAGTAAACGCATTTAATATATTTCTGTCATTGAACATCTTGAATTTTCTTATAGGATTCATACTTATTAATATATCAAGCAGCATGACAAATAGGTATCTAGATTAACACTATACCTTTAGTTTGACGCAATATATTCTGCCTATCAATTTAAGCCATAATATTTCCATCAACTTCTAATATCTTAGGAACATCCACAACAGTTTTCCCCCATTTTGATCTATATTTGATTATTGATGTTTTTAAGGTTCTTTTTATTGCCACCTTTTAAAATAAGAGTTTTAACTACTAAAAACCACGAAATGTTAGTAATTTTATTGGCAAAACTATGATCTGGAAAATCATCAACTCGGCTGCGTTTTCTAATTGTGATATTTCCTGCTGTTATTCTACTCTCAGTTATTAAATAATTACATCGTTTACACTTCCATGTTATTTTTTTAACATATTATCAGATAATCGCAAATAAGACCAAATATTGCACGTTGCACATTAAGAATTTACTTCAATAATTTGGATAACAATGATAATACAAAACTCTTGAGTTTTCACTTTATACTGAATTTAAGACGGATTTTTGTTAACAATAAAAATAAATTATTATACAGTAATTTTTGCATTACTTAAAAATGTCATTGAGCTATACAAAGATTTCTTTCAGAGAATGGTTGGAATGGTTAAGGTTGACTTACAGAAGCACTGAATACTTTAATAGAAGAAAGAAAAACTGTTTTTTACCAAAACCCATGCAAAGCAAATAGTGCAGCATTCGGTAATGTAAGCAGCATCTAAAACCGCACTAAACAAATAGCAAATAGTTTTGCATGTTGAAAGAATCTTTTTAGGTTAGGAATGCCTTAACTTTACATTCTACTCGCAATCAGTTGATGTTTAGATCAGTGGTTGGGTTGGGCTGGGTTGGAAAGAATCTGGGAACAAGTGAGCTACTTAGGTTCACACTCAGAAATTACTAATTTTTTAAACAGTTAGGTTTTGTAGGTTAGATATCAATTTATTAAAGCCAATTCTTTTTTAAGAAAGCGATACAACACGGATACAATAGTAGGGTATATCAACTAGAAAATATATTCATCAAGTAATATAAGATTCTTACAATGTAAGACCTACTCTTAAATGTGAATTGGCATTTCTGGTGGTCCATCTAAACAAAATAAATATTTTTATTGTATGGTCCTAAGCACTACTTGTAGTTAATGTTATGGTTAAGGACCATCTTGATTAATATCATACTTGATTTCACCTAAGTGTTCTAGAAAATATAAAAGAAACATAATAAATAACTCAAACTCTTTTTTTATATGATTTATACTCAAAAATACGAAACAAATTTGTATTTTGGTTTTTACCAAATGATTTTATATAAAATGATCAGCAATTCAAAAAAGAAGGTCAATATTTTCCCAAGCATTCATCTACAATAAAATTAATTCAATAGTTTTTCAATAAATTACTCAAGGATAAGTGACGAGGGCAGTTTTCCTTTCAGAAAATTTTCTAAATATAAAAATAACGGCAACAAATTGTGTTGGCAAATAAAGATTTATTACCTCTCTGCCTACATAATTCCGATTTTTTATAAATAAAGAAAACAATAAGGCGGATACGTGTATAACACATATAGTTGAGGTATTGTTTATATTTAACTAAATAAATACAAATGATTCAGATTAATGTAAGTTCATTAAATAAAGCAAAATAACACTTTTCGCTACTCATACATATTAAAAAAAATGCCATAAGATAAATATTTTAATATGCAAGAGTTGCTTAATTTGCATAATCTAATAAAATGTATATAAGAAAATACACGTGTGTCTTATTAATAAAAAAAGGTAAATCACCTTTTAATCTAAAAAAAGTTTAAAAATAATTTTTTAAATTATGTTTTTTTATTGCAACTAGTTACTGACATGATTCAGACCTTAAAAAAATATCTCAAACTTTTCTTTTATTTAAATTTTTTGATAAGATGGCACCCACAAATGGTAATTTCCTTATTGCCTGGCCCTAAGTTTTGTAATAAAAACTATGAGGCTAATGGTTAGATAAACTTAACGAACTTTTAAAATTTCATATCTCTAGAAATGGTTATAAGTGCAGTAATAAGCTCCTAATGGGGTGTAAATGGAGACGCTGGTTGAATATTATCTGCGTTTGGTATTCACACTTTTTTTGGACTTTCATGCATATAGAAATAATGTAGACCACAAGAAAGACAAGTTAATTTACTTTAAAATCATCATTTCTAAGAACAACAGAAGACATCTACACTCCGACTTATAAGATCTATTGTGCTCTTTGCTGCTACCAAATTGTTTACAAAATCTAGGCAGTTTTATATTATTTCATTTCTATTGCTAGGATAGTTGCCAGTAGCTGTGACGTCCGCTGAAACTTGAGCAACAACCTTGCAAGCAGTATTTTCTTCTCATCTAAGAATCTGCATTCGTCGGATTATTTTAATTTTAATTGAAATCTGATGGAGTTTCAAGGATAACAAATCCTGTTAAGAAGAATGTAGCATTAGATATTTTGGATGTATAGTTTCAATAACTTTGTTGGGTGTCTCAACCCCGAAAGATCCTTCCAAAGGCATTCCTGTGGATTTCCTTCCTTTCTATCTAGCTGAGTTGATATGTATATGATTTACAAGCTTATAATTCCGTTTTTGTTAAGATATTGCCTTCTTGATTACCTCGTACGATTATGTATTCAGAAAACTATATACAAACCTAACGTTGTTTTTCTGTCTTATGTTATTTAGTTTTCTTAAGTGGTCCTGTTACAACTTGAACCTGATGACGTATAAACAGCGATAGTTTTTATCGAAGATAATCTAAACAAGTATTTAAATTAAATGTATTTCTGTTTGAAACACACTGGTAAATGTGTCAGTGACTTTGGGTATTTGGTCTGTTTTTGGTACAGGCCCTGAGGATATCAGCAAAGATACTATTCATAGGACTGTTACCCTGCATTTATTATGTACTGGACATTTATTTAAACATACTTTATCACAATCAGCATATTAATTTATTTTTGTTGCTATTAAAAAATTGTTTAAAATCTTCAAGGCTTATTTGTTAAACTGAAAAATAAATTCAGTATAATTTTTACGCCCAATGTAGTAAGAAACTATAATTGTAATTATGCGTGCAAAAGAGTCCATTTGCAAACGCAATATCATCGTCGTGAAACACAGTTACAAGTTGTTGGTATAGACACAGTCTAACAAAATCTATTGTTTCTAGTTGAAATCTATATACTTTGGTATAGAGTCGTGTGAACATTCACGACTTCGCCATGACAGTCATGTTTGTTATTACCAGTAGATAGTCGCACTGTCTTGGTATTAATTGTGTATACAAAAGGAACAAACGATGTTTTATTAACGTTTTTTTTTGTTTTTTTATGTTTGAGGATGTTAAGCTGGCTCTGTGGTTTTCTCCTGAAGAAGTCCCTAAAAAATAGGACGAGTTATATTAGTTACAAACCGCTGCCTAATAATAAGTTTGTGTTTCTCCAAATACTTAGGTCGAAAACCAAAAATTATTCTATATATAAATAAATTTAAATATTGGCCTCGTCTCATCCCTATCTGGGATTAGTCCAACAAATTTCCGACACTACGAAAAATACTCTACTTATATTAAAATATTTAGTTGGGCCTGTTAATGTCTACTAAAAATAGATGTTGTTTCTTTAATCTTAAAAAATTATAAAACGATTTTTCTTATAGGTACAGTTTTCTACGGTACCGTAAATTAACTAACTACATTATATTACTTGTCAATGTAACTATAACTCACTTGTAACTTAACATATCTATTAAAATAATGTCATAAAATTCACTAAATATTAAGTCTAACTAACTAACCAAGTTATTAAATAAACTTTCATTAAAATAAATATTTTGTATTTATGAGTTTTACATACTCATGTAAAAAAAGTAATACACAACCAATGTATTTTTTTAGCCCTATTAAATATTTCCTATTCTTTAATTGCACTAAAAAATAATTAACTTATTGCGTAAAAATAAATTGACATTTATCTAATAATACTGCAATTTATATTCTGGTTTTTGCTAATTGCCCTACACTTGTGACCCCTGTAATGAATCACTACCATTTTCTTATGACTCGTAAGTGAAAGTAAATATTGATATTAATAAAACGAGCCATATAATTTGTAGCCTTATTTTATTATTTATTATCGGATTATAATTTATGTTTTATTGTTTCAGGTAAGAAGCTAGAAAAAAATATTCATTTGCTGAGACGAAGTACTGCTATGAGATTGCAAACGTTTATAAGTTGGTAAGTTGATTTGGTTAATCAAGTAAATTTTTAGAAAGCTTTTAGTATCGGCGGCAAAAACAAATACTTCTTCCTCAATATTTTTTTACATCGTTTCTCTTTAACACTAACCAGATGTAGCAAAGATCATAAAAGCTACATTGAACCAAAATCGAGTTAAAACAATCGGCCACGACAGGCTCGAAGAATGTGTGGCGGAGAAAATCTTCAATATAATCGTTTTCAGAGAATCTGTTAAAAAGTATTCAACATCTGTCGCCGATAAAGGTTTCATTACCATCGCGTGTCTTCTCTTATTCATTATGGTAAATTTTAATCATAAAATTAACGTATTATTAACACTCTATATTACAAGTTACTTTCTTGAGCATATGGAATAGAAATTGAATATATTGAATTTATTCTAAAGTCTTTTTATAAACTATTACTATTATTATCTTTAACATTACAGCTTATACGAATTATTATTTCTCATGTTCAGTTTTTGTAGAAGAAGCTGTTTATTGTTTTTTTCTTCTGATGCTTTTTTCAGAGATTTGATGTTAAAACTCTAATATTTTTATATACGCCTAAAAGCCATCCTTCTGTAAAGATATTCATAGTCACAATGGTATCCGCCATACTATAATTTACTTTACATTTATCTATTTTCCATATACTAAAACCTTTAATGTGGGAGGTAGAGCTCTAAAATGATATGTTCAGGTATGTTGTTATTGTTGTTGTGTTATTCAGTTATATTGTACTGATAGCTTTGTCGAAATATATTCGTATAATTTTATTTAAAACTTAATTTTTAAGGCATAATGAAAAATCAGCAAAGGAAATAAACTGTGCAAAAATTGGTAGAGTAATTACAGTAATTAGAAAGTTCTTCTTCTTCCTCTTCTTCTTCTTCTTCTTCTTCTTCTTCTTCTTCTTCTTCTTCTTCTTCTTCTTCTTCTTCTTCTTCTTCTTCTTCTTCTTCTTCTTCTTCTTCTTCTTCTTCTTCTTCTTCTTCTTCTTCTTCTTCTTCTTCTTCTTCTTCTTCTTCTTCTTCTTCTTCTTGTTATTTTAAGACAATGTTTTGTTTTTTAAAATTGTAGCTTAAGTTGTGACTTTGATATCTAGCTTTCTTACCAACGTTTTGGAGGTCTTCCTGGTGGTCTGCGGTTGGTTGGTTTCTCTTCTTTTGCGCATTTAGCTAGTCGATTATTAGGCATTCTATTGACATGATCTATCTCCTTTTTGTTCTGGACCATCTTAGAACATTTGGAAGATCACATTGAGATCTAATATCGACGCTTCTCACTCTCTTCCTAAGAGTTTTTTTCCACAATTTACCTTCAGCGTCTTCATTTTCGTTGTTGGGAGCAGTTGCTTAGTAGCGGCTGTTTCTGCTCCTGTTTCTATAGCATTGGTCCTAATGGGTCGTACACATGACTTATATATGTGCGTCTTGCTTCCGATACTCATAAATGTATTCCTTCATATTACATCTCGAAGGTATCCTGATATCCTGACTGCCACCATTGTTTGCGTTCGAACGTTTTTTTCAGGTTTGTATTACTTGTGATATTAACACCTAGATGTTTAAAGGATATGATCTGTACTACGTTTTTATTGTAGATCGCAACTTGTACCTTCTCGATTCTTTTGATATTGTCAGAGACTTCGTTTTCTGCTTCAAATCTATAAAGTAATCTTTGCAAATTGTCCTCATCACCCGATATTTTCGCTGCGTCGTGAGCAAAGCAAATTATTTTAAATTTTTTCGTACCTATTTTATATTCTTTTCTCGCTGATTTAATTTCTTTGATGATCTTCCATTACAACATTAAATAGTATTGGGCTAAGACTACCCCCTTGCCTGATTCATGTTAAGATGGGTATCTTATTAGAAACATTGTTGATTTCTTTTATAAAGCTGCTATTTCCTATTTCTTCTATCTTCCTTTTTCTGATAATTTCAATTATTATGAAATTCAAATTTCTGTCCTTTAATAGTTTTTAGACATCGCCCTCTCCTAACCCTATCGAATGCTTTTGTTAAGTCGATAAAGCACATAAAGGCAGGTTTGTCTTAAGATATATTACATCTGTGGGATCTATTTTATCGAAATCTCTGTTGTTCTTCCCTGATGCCAGCTTGCAGAATTTCTTCAGCGAGAATTTTTGTGAATAGCTTTGAAGGTGTGCTTAATAGACTAATGCCTCTATAATTTCGCGAAATCCTTTCTCCCTTTTTAAAAATTGGGATAATCTATTTCCAGTCTTCTGGCGCCTTGGATATATTATATATTTTCTTAAATAAAATTTGCATTTCGTCCAATAGTGTGTCGCCTCCATATTTAATTATTTTATTATTATATTTAATTATTATATTTAATTAGCTCATTATTGAGATTATTCCATCCTGGCGCCTTTTCGATTTTTCAGCTTCGACACTGCTGATTTAATTTTTCTATTTGATTTTTATCTTCATTGTTTTTAGTGTTATCGTTTTCAGGCTCTAATCCCATGGTCTCTTTTATGTGCGTGTTACTACAGAGGGTTTCAAAAGATCTCCTCCCACGCTTCTCTTATTGTTTTAGTTTGTATATATTCGTTAATAGGTTTTTTGCGCTTTCGTAGCATACTCCATATTTTTCGTTGGCCTCCGTACAAGTCGGGTTCCATATCCATTGAGTATTTCTCCCAGAACCCTGTTTTAATTTCCTAAATTGCTGCGTTCACCCTTTTTCGAACCATTTTATAATCTTCGTATGTTTAACTATTAAGTTGTAGGAAAGCTTTTCTCCGCCGCAAGTATTTTGATCTCTTTGGTGAACCATGGTTTTGTGTTTCGTTTTCCATTTTTGTTTATTTTGCGTTGAACTAGTGGTTCCTTTGCAGCTGCTGCTATGTTATTTCTAAGGTTCATATTGGCAGTTTCAACATAATCTTCATTCTGTATTTTATTTTCATTAATTTTCTGCTTCAGTCTAGTATAAGTACTTTGAGGTAGCATCGCTGATGGCCTTTTAGTTTTTCAACTATTATGGGTATATTTTTTTGTTTTCTTGGTACACACCCTTAATCTAGCTAATACTAATTTGTAGTTGATTCCTGTACTTGCTGAGCTTAGTTTCATTATATCCAATATTTTCGAGCAAGTAAATATTTCGGTTTGTATGTGTAATCTATGGTTGATTTTTATACCCTGGTGTTTTCGAAGGTATAATTATGTTATTGTTTATGTGGATAGAATGTATTATTGATCCCCATTTTATTATGTGCTCATTATTATCCGCTGTTATTTAGAACTTCTTTGTTAAAATGATTTTTGATGTCGTCGAGAATTTCGTTGCCCACTCTTGCATTGAGATCTCCCAAAATTATAACTTCATCTAACTTAGGTATCATGTCCAGAGTTTGGGAATTCATCGTAGAACGAATCTTTCTCTTCTTGTAGTTTTGTTGTACCAGGGGCATACACTCTTATAACCGGGGTTTTAGTTGTATTCGTAAACTTCATCGTAGCAATAGCCTGTCGTCAGCAATAGCCTGTTCGATATAAAAGATGTCTAATATGTTCTTTTGATACTTCTCATGCACAACCAGTCTCACTCCTGAGGCTGTCCACCACTATATATCAATCTACAGGGTATTCATTTGAAAACTTCCCACTACGGACTTATCGAAAACCACTGTTTAAAAAAAAACGCCGAAATACGTTAAAAGGTTTGTCAAGGGGGACAACTTTCTAGCCTAAAATTACTTCACCACCTTTCACCCTCTGCCTCCCGGGGTCATCCCTTTAAAAATTTTAAATGGCAAGAGGTATCGAGTAATAGCTTATTTAAAAGATCTTTCAAATTCCTTTATTTTGACGTTTGATTTTTTTAAATCGGTTCGTTTTCGAGAAAATTAGAAAAATCTTTGTTTATCTTAATTTGTTCAGATAGAAAAGAAAAACATGAAAATATCAGTTTTTACTTAAATAAATGTTCAAAATGTTGCCCGTTAGGGTTAATCAAATCTACAATTCGTTTATAATTTAAAACGGAAACCACCAACATAAACAGCAATTCCCAAGATTAGACGTGGAAAAAACTAAATAACAACCTGATTTTTTTTCCACATTCTTTTCATCAACACAGATATCCTGGGCGAACTGTTTTTATTGTTATACCTGCCTAGTTATTTATAGTTGTTAAGGCAAATAAAGAATTTATTTTGCCGTCAGTTATATTTGTGACAGTCTTGGAATAGTGAAAATTTATTTGTTGAATTGAAGATTTTACTTCCAAAATGGTTTACACACTAGCCGAAAGAGGGGGAATTATTCTAATTTACGGTGCCCAAAATCAATGTGCTCGGCAAACTGCCGTCACGTTTAACGCCAGACATCCGGAGAAGATAACTTCGCATAAATATGTTTTGGATCTTGTTACTAAAATTACTGAAACTGAATCTGTTGCAAATAAAAAACGTGATCATCGGCGAATTTTGGATAAAGCCGCTCAAGTTGAAGTTTTGGGTCATTTTGGAATAGATCCTAATACTTCATTACACAAAATTGTTGCTGCCACTGGTATTTCATTAGGCTCTGTTCACACAGTTACCAAACTTCATAAATTTCATCCATTCAAAATGAAAATATGGCTAAATATAAAGAGTTAACCGAAGACGATTTCGATAGGCAAGTTGAGTTTTGTGAAAAAATGACTGAAGCGATTAATGATAATACTATTTATGTAAAGACTATCTACTTCAGCGATGAATGCGCATTTTATCTAAATGGATTTGTTAATAAGCATAACTGTAGATATTGGAGCAATGAAAATCCTCATGTATTTGTGGAAGAGCATACCCAGTACCCTTACCCAGAAATTTAAATGGAGACATTTGTTTGGATATTATGGAAAATACCATCAATCCGCTTATCACTGGATTCATTGAAAACCAAATCGATGATGATGGAAACCCTATACTTGATAAGACTGAAATATATTCATTCCCAAACATTCCCAAGGACATTCCCAAACTCCATGTATTTGAAACCCGTTACTCAGAATGAGATAATTAAATATATAAATTCTTTAAAAAATAATGGCTCACCTGGTAAAGATGGAATTTCTGCAAAAATCTTAAAACTGCTCCATATGCACATTTTACCACCACTTGTACATATTATAAACTTAATTTTTAAAACTGGTGTAGTGCCAAGTCATTTTAAAGTATCTGTGGTGAGTCCAGTTTTTAAGTCCGGAAGTAAGGAATTGATGGATAATTATAGACCAATAAGTGTCATCTCTAACCTGGGAAAAGTCTTCGAAAAATGCTTTAAGGATAGACTGTTATGTTATTTTGACCAAAATAATGTACTATCAAAAAATCAATTTGGTTTTACTCGAGGAGTCAGTACAATAGATGCTATATATGAGCTTGTTAGTGATATAACTAAAAGTATGGACAAAAATAAAAAGTGCCTTGCGGTGTTTCTCGACCTAACAAAAGCATTCGATACAGTGTCACACCAAATATTAT
The DNA here is from genome assembly GCF_022605725.1 of Anthonomus grandis grandis. Lineage (NCBI taxonomy): Eukaryota > Metazoa > Arthropoda > Insecta > Coleoptera > Curculionidae > Anthonomus > Anthonomus grandis. The sequence goes on from NC_065556.1 coordinate 12,001,288, forward strand.
TACAAACATTAGAAAAATATGGTATCAGAGGCAAAGTATTACAACTTTTACAGAGTTATCTATCAAACAGAATGCAATACACCAAGATAAAAAGTAACCTTAGCGATCCTGATATCATTAAAATTGGAATACCGCAGGGCACTGTACTAGGACCCCTACTTTTCAATGTTTATATAAATGCAGTGAATGATATAAAAACTCCTGGCAAAGTAATATCCTATGCAGATGATACAGGAATTATATTTATTGGAGACACATGGCAAGAGGCAAAAGTTAAGTTTCAAGAAGGTCTATCATTAATCAAAAATTTTTTCGACACCTTTAAATTGTCACTAAATCCAAAAAAATCTAAATATATAGCATTTTCCATAAACAGTTTAAATAGACCAAACTTTCAAAATATTATTGTAAACAATATTAATGAACCAATTGCACAGGTAAACTCTAAAAAAAATATTTGGGAACCCATATAGACAAACATCTAAAATGGGATATACACATTGATTATTTAACAAAAAAGATAAAGGCACTCTTACATAAATTTTATTTACTAAGGGAAATTTTGTGCAGAAAACTGATTGTGTTGATCTATAAAGCTCTCGTGGAACCCCTATTAAGGTATGGGATATTGATTTGGGGTGGGGCATATGAAAACAGTCTAAAAAATCTTAAAACAATACAAAACTCAATAGTAAAGATAATGTTAAAGAGACCTAGGTTATTTTCAACAAAGCAATTATATAATTCTGAAATACAAGATTTGAAAACTCTTTTTATAACAACCTGTTGCTCTTATGTTCATAAATTCTATGGTAAACAAAGTATAATAAACCATAGACACCAAACCCGAGCTAATAAACACCAGCAAATTGTACTACCTTATATGATTCGAGATTTTGGTCAACATTCGGCAGTATTTTTAGCTCGAAAATTTTATAACCTTCTCCCAGAAAATGTCAAACAACAGAAATACTACAAAAAGTTTAATGAGCATGCCCTAAGTTATATATTAGGAAACAAAAGAAAATTTTGTTGATTGATCATATGTGCTTGTATCAATATTCTGCTTTTCACCAAACTTTTTATTTTCTTACTCGATAGCAATCACAACATAAATACATAAGGGAAAAAGAAAAAAATCTCAGTATGGACATTTATTCAATTATTTATTTTGTTTCAAATATTATAGGTTTTAGGTACCAAAGACTAGAAAATTCTGTAAAATACTACATAATACCTTTGTAGTTAAAATGTATATGTGTGTATAGTATATGAATCTTTTTTTTTCTCTTTTTCTCATTTTTATTGTCTGGTTTTTGATTTTTGTTATGTAGTTTTGGGTAAACTTATTTAAAATGTTAAATATTGTGAACTAATTTATATAACGGCTGGCCTGCTAAGGGTAACAACATTGATATATTAGAATTTTTAAATTGTTTCTACCATAGCACATACAGATACTCTGGTATCTAGGTGCTTTATATTCTTAGAATTGTAATATTTTATATTGAATATATTGAATATTGAAAAAAAAAAAAATTCCAGCAAGACGTTTGGTACGTTTGGCAATGGCTAGACGACGAGTTTCCAGATAAATGGATAGGGCGAAGGGGGCCTATAGAATGGCCTGCTAGATCTCCTGATATACCGCCGTTAGACTTTTTTCTATGGGGTCTTTTGAAATCTATTGTGTTTACTCCTCAACCTGAAAGTTTGGATGAACTTCGTCAACGCATCATCGACAGCTGCCATGATATCCCACAACATGCTTTTGAAAATGTCCGTCAGGATTTTGAACATCCCCTATATCATTGTCTGGCCAAAAACGGGCAACATTTTCAATACTTATTGAAATAAAAACTGATATTTTCATGTTTTTGTTTTCTATCTGAACAAATTAAGATAAACAAAGATTTTTCTAATTTTCTCGAAAACGAATTGACCAATTTGAAAAAATCAAACGTCAAAATAAAAGACTTCGATAGACCTTTTAAACAAGCTTGTCTAGAAAGTTTGTCCCCCTTGACAAGCCTTTTGACGTATTTCGCCGTTTTTTTTTAAATGCACATACATCTATTTTATGGTTCTTTAACTTTGTTATTATTTCTTGATCTGTATTTGTTTGTAATGTGACATTTCATATGGCTATAACTACGAATAGTTAAAGCAGGCAGGCGGAGTTCAAAAACTGAAAAAACGGAGAGTAGTTGAAAAGTTGTTAATGATTTATTATTTATATTCCAGGAACAACCTAAAAACAAAAATAGAAGACTAAAATGGAGGTATGCAGACCTTAGAATATTGCTAATTGCTCTGAGATTCATACCACTTTAGTAACAATCTGATGATTGTTATTTTATTTAATATATTGTTATGATTAAACACCCTTCTAGAAATTATTTGTAATACTTTGACTCAAAATATAACCAGATTAGCTGTTTCTACCTTAGAATAAGAAGTTAGACATAGCTTATAATACATTCGTATTAATGTATACAAAATTATTGGTAGAACAAGACTAGCAATATACGAAATAAATGGCTGGCATTAAAAGGGCAAAATACCACAATATTCGAAACATTAACACATTCAATAAAGATATATTTATACGAAAAGACGCTACATTAATAAAGACATAACGATCTTGACACAAAAACTGAAGTATCCATAAAAATTTACCAAAAACCTAAAATTGAGAGGCTTAGTACTAGTTAACCAAAACAAAGTAATTCTCGCGAGAGTACCTAGTCGCACTCTAGATGCTCGACCTATATTTGGTATATCAAAAGTCTTGATACCTATTGATCAAATAAATATTAAAATACTACTGAAAAATAAATGAAGATACTAACAGGAGAATGTAATGAAAAAATAAAGTAAGTATATATGGATATATAATACCACTATGGCTTTAAAGAGGAGATAAATCAGCTTCTTATATAGATTTGAAGCACCAACTTACCGGAGAAACCAATGGCTAGTAGAAGATATAACCAAAGAGAACGGGGTGATGTAAAAAAGATAAATATAAAAAATTGAATTAAAAAGAGGCATTTCAAACTACATTAAGCGAAAATCGCAACGTTTTTACTTAAAGCCAATGCAATAAAATAGAATAAACGAGTATTTTTTGTAATAAAATATGATATAGTAAGAAAAGTTTCATCAGCTCCGAGATAAATAAATTAAAATATTTTGTTTAAAGATTTCCTAAAAAAGAGTTTACGCTCTAAAATGCAATAAAAGAATTAAAAATGGGATTTGAAAAATTTTTATAATTTTGTAAACCACTCAACACAATAAAAATTTCAGTAACTGACCTGAAACTTATATTCACTATAATTTCAGTAACTGACCTGATACGTTTATAAGATACTGATTTTTCAACTTCTAAGTTTCTAACTAAGTTTAACCTTTAATGCTGCTATTACGTATTTTGTATATTTTAAAGTTTATGCGTTTTTAGGAATCTGAAAAAATAGTTAAGGTTCTCAAATTAATAAGGTCCAAAGAGTCTAAAAATTTTTTTGTATTGAAGTAAATGGAAGGAATACAAAGTTTATTTTACTCTCTGTTAAGTTTGTTGCTATATGGCATAAAAGATTTCCAAAAATTGTATAAAAATTATATTCTTGAATAATTAAAAACAAAATTTCTTTTTCTATGACTTTTTCTCATGAACCTCGTCCCTTTAAACATCCATCCAAAATACATTAAAAAATTATTTAGTTTTATTTTTATCATATTTAGAAACTTACATTCACATAAATAAACGTTCTTTTTTTAATAAAATTATACAAATCTAATTTTCATTCAAAAAGTTAAATTATTTTTATAATTACTTCTACATTTTCCTCGGTGATATTTATAATTTTTAAAATACTAAAATATCATAAGATATTTATCAATGAAAAACAAATAATAAAACTGTAAAAAAAAGTAATTTTTCGTTGTTATTATTATTTAAATTAAATATAAATTTAATTGATCAAATTTATTTTGAAAGCATTAGTGATAAAACCATCATTCATGTGAATAACCATCATCACCTTTTTGCCACATTTTATAATAAAAAATTAGAGAAACTCAATAAGCAAATTCAACTCGATAAATAATATCTATAGTAAGAAAATATGGTACGAAATTATAATAGTAGGAGTTAGAAATCTTCACACCATAACATAATTTTCCTGTGAACACCTTCCAAATCTTAAAAAAATAACACCTAATGATGCTATTTACAAAATAAACTCATTAAATCAATAATTATCGTAGGCTTATACAGATAATAACTTAATAACTATAATAACTCAACAGATGCTGATCTCATTTTAATACGTGTTTTTGAAATCCGAAAATTGCACTTCATGTCTCTGAGAACAATCTCAGAATCCTTGCTTTGTCTCACTAACTAGTCCAAGAAGCAATTGCAACATGAATCTGTACGTAACAAACGTTTTGTTGTTGAAGGCTTAACAAATTAAAAATTTAGTTTAATTTGTTTTAAGACAGCTAATATTTAAATTATCTAGTCGAAATTGGGCATGTGAAAGAGGGCAGCTTGATAATAAATGGTACTTGTTAGGAAATTCAATTTATTTTTTTTAAACTGTATTGTAAGATGCTGAACAGCAAAAATGTACCAGCAAGTGCAGAAAAGGTCAAATTATAACCTTTGAAAGTTATTTGTTCAATATGGGCGTTTAAAACAAATTGTTGCCAAGAATGTGTTTTATTGCATATAGATATAATTTTTACAAGATTAATCTGGGTGGTCTACAGTAAGAGCGTTATTATACATTTATTATAAAGTAGATGTAAAAAACGAATTGAATAATTGCTGCAAGGCTCGTTAATTATATAGGAAACTGATAAATATAACCAAAATATAAACGTAACTACTTCAGCCTTACGAAATTAACACGCTTGATAAAGTCGTAAAATAAAATGTTGCCCACGATAGTGTTGATAGAAAAGTAATAAATATTAGAGCGTAAACACTAAAAACTATCTTGCTAAACAGGAAATTAGGACAATAAGTTCACGTTTTTTTGAGCTACAGATTTAATTTCGTTGTAATAGTATTGATTAAATTTTCAAGTTTTTTCTGGTATTTCAAGATATTTGGTGGTTGATTTAATAAATGGTGGTTCTTAAAGTTAATCTTTTCATGGTCGGTTAATTTTAGATAAACTAGTTTTACATGAAATAAGCAGACTTAATAATTATTTTTGTTTATTTATTAAGTGAGTTTTATTACCTTAATGTTTCTATTTAACTAAAACATTATTGATCACATAATTTACTGTTATCTTTTTATATTGTTAAGAATGGATAAGAGTAGATTACTTCATATGGATAATTTGAATGTTAGGTTTATGAATAAATTAACTAATTAATTTTACGAAAGTACCTTCTTTCAACGTATTTTATATTAGTATTTAAAATATAAATAAATGGGATAATTTTGAAAAACATTTAGTATTTAAACTTTTTAGTTTTTAAAATTGATTTGTATTTATGTGTTTATCTACACACTTATTTTTTGTCTAGTCTACACATTTCTTTCATTTTCCTGCTTTGTACTAAACATTTATTGAAAACAAGTTATTTATTATTACCAAAATATTCACAAATTTGACCTTTAACTTCACAAATGATTGAATAGGCGTCATGCAAACACACTAAAGTTTACAAAGTAGTTCAAATACACAGGTTTTGTTTTGTCATATCGGTGACTCTATCATTAATATTTGATATTAGTCAAACTTAAGCGAGGAACGATGATATTTGCCCTGCTCAACTTATATTGCCTCGCTGCTAAAATATATGGAAACTAAAATGTATGCTTATTTAAAATGCTTCTTTAAACTTACGATTTATTTCTGCTACTTGGTTATAATTGTTTTTATTAATTATCAGATGCTTTATTAGTTTTTTTCCTGAAAAAAAAAATGTTTTAAGATGTCAATTAATAAATCCTTTATTATGGGTGTTTTTTTATTTGTCATTATTTCAGTTGACAGAACTTAGAAATGGTTATGAATTATTATTTTTCAAGACTTTCAGTTTTTTTTATTTTTATTGTTTTTTTTTTCATACAAACTCTACAAACAACACTCCTACAAATAAATTACACCTGAACACTGGTGTAGTCAAGAAAATAAAAGTTTAGAGCTTTCATACGATGAATCGCATGACCCCTCTTTCTATTTAGTTTAATTTTTCAAATTGATGTCCCGCCGCCATTTTGAAAAATTAACAAAATATATATAGAAAGTAGGTAAAAATTCAACCTCTTTATTACTCAAACCTTACAAGCAGACTGTCGCCAACCAATAAACAAGGTATTGTGATATTTTACCACATAGATGTCCATTGTTGTCACGTTTTATCGTAAAAGGGACTATATGTACTAATGGCTAGAATGTATGACCACCCTTGCTATTAATAGTAGTTTGACATATGTATGGCATGCTCTTAATTAAATTGGCAATGTTGTTTTGCTTAATATGTAGACATTACTTTTGTTTAGCAAATTTTCCCTTTGAAATACTATTCCTTGATTTAAAACCCGCCTTTTTAACATATCCCAAACGTATTCTATAGGATTTAAGTCAGGGCATTGCACAGGCCATGGTTATATCTGATGCCATGCTACTCCAAAAAGTTTCTAGCGACGCATTGTCGTGAATTAGTACAAAATTTTCACTAAATTCTGTAGCGCGTGGACGAACAATTAGTTCCAGAATCTGATCCTGATATTCCTTTTAAAGATTAATATTCGGAAAAACTTTACTCCAAAAATTGTTACTCCAAAAAAGTTCCCCATTGAGGCCTTTAAGACGGTTCACCTGCCAACTGCATTTCTCCCACACCTTCAGTATTCTTAAGTCAGTACATAGACCTAACCTTAACTCACCGTTAAAAAAAATACGCACATTCACGCTCTTGCTAATTCTAATGTTCTTCGGTGCATCTTAAACTCCTAGCGCAATTTCTACGGTATAGTACTCTACAATACTATTCCGTTCTAACGTAGTACTACTCTAATAGGATATCTGACGTATTTCCATGTAACCTATTCCTGATTGTTTGAGTAGTGAAACTAACTTCGTAATGCCTAAAAGTGAATAAATTTGTCATGTATAGGTTTTGTTGCCCTTGTTGGATTAGTAGGTCTTTCTCTCGTATTAATAGTCTTTTAAATCTCTGCCACAACATTCCCACAGTGTAGTTTTGAAGCTAGTAGACATTGCAACAGTACCAAATCTTCGAACTTACGAACTAGTGCCTTCATTTTTAAATTTAACAAGATGGTTCGTTTCGTGTGTATCTCCAACCGTTATCAAGTGTAAACTAACAATAAGCACTACTACTAGCACTACTAGCTTATATTCTAAGGATGTGCGTAGTCATGTGGAACTTTTAGTCATACATTAAATGCATTATATCATGCAGAGTCCTGATAGTAGAGGTTTATAGGTGTTGGGAATTTCGACAATGGACTGGCTAAACATTTCTTGATTTTGCGCGATATACGTTGCTTCAAGAAATTTTCTTTTTTTTCCAGTATTGTTCCTTATATACATATTTTATTTCTGACCAATATATGTTGTTGCCGTTGAACCAAGCGTGTTTTGCAAGGGCAGTTTTCACGTTGAACTTACTAGTGATTTTCATGATTCCTCTGGCTCTTATGGGTTCTCTTCTCTTTGTTACCGCTGCTTTCTTGATTCTTGTTTGTTAACTGTAGTAGGCACCCATTTTGTTGAAGGTCATTGCTGATATTTTTTATCTCTATGTTAAAGTCGTCACTATTGTTGCAGATTATGGCCGTTCTTTTAAATTGTGACTTGATGATTCCCACCTTTGTTAACGCCGGATGATTTGGGTTATAGTGGAAGTACTGGCCAGTGTACGTGAGCTTGTGGTAGACTGAAATCTTAAGGCGCTTATTATCGTTTCTCACAATAACGTCTAGAAAGAGTAGGATTGACTCTTGAATGTTTTTAAGGTGTTCCAGAAAGTCCGTTAACTCTGCGTAGAATGTGCTGTTTTTATAGAGTGCTCTTTAAACCACTCCATGTAAATGTTGGCTACCACTGGAGATAGTGGGAATCCTATTGGAAATTCTTCGACCTAGGTGTAAAATTCTTCAGTTGAAAGTAATAATTGCGAAGACAAACTTCCAAAAGCTCCATCACTCCTTCAAGTGATAGTCTAGTGCATTCAGCAAGGCTCTTCTCCTTTCTGAGCCTTTACTTAATGATGTTCAAGGATTCCTCGATGGGCACATTCGTATACAGGCTCTCAACATAAAAGTTATCTAGGCTGTCACTGGGTTTGATGTTGGTGGCCTAAAGTAGTTCGACGAAGCGGGTTGAGCTTTTGACAAATGATTCCGTGTTCCCTTGTAGTGGTGTAATGACGTTCAATAAAAATCCTAAAAAAATCCAAATGTTGGCGAATCCCTGAAGCTAGTAATCGGTCGTAACGGTATCTGTTCCTTAGATACTTTGGGGAGTGTGTTAGTTTGCTGTGGTTTAGAGTGAGCTTGGTTTATAGTGGATCTGAAATATGAGCTGAATACTCCTTGAGTGCCCTGAAGACTCTACTATTGGTGTAGAATCTTTAGTAAGCAGCCGGTATTCACCCTTGTTCAGAACCTCTTCAACTTTGTTATAAATATCCAAGTCCATTATAACTGTTGCGTTTCCCTTGTCCGCCGGAAGGATCTTGATGTCGGTGTTCCTTTTTAGGTCTCTGAGTGCGGTCTGTTATGCTCTGGAGATCTTCATTTTTGGTGGTTGCTTCATCAGTTGGTACATGGTGCTCCTTACCTCATAGCGAATTTCGTTAGCTTCTTCCCAGGAAACATTGGTGGTCTTTACTAAAGTGATGACGTCCAAAATCGATGGCAGAATTAAGTCCTTTACCTAAAACTTCTTTCTCGGTTTCAGAAAGGGTCCTCTTTGGTATATTGATTATGGTTTTTACATTGGATAGAAAACCATTCATCTCGCGGTTGCTTGTGTTTTAATTTCGATTACAATTTAGATTTTCTTTTTTAAATTTTCTCTCAACTTTTGACTAGTATAGGCTATTTTGGAAAAAATCGAGTGATAGTCTTCACCATTAAGTTTTAAAGATATTTTCATTAATTGATGGTTCCACTAATAATCACTATCACCAATAATAATAATTTTGTAAAAGAAAACCTACATTAGAGTACATAAGTTGAAATTTCAAATAATTTTTATATTATCTATGTCTCAAATATAAAATGAAAACATAAGTATAACAACCAGACTTATAATAAGCAGTACTGAAAATTAAATTACATTTTATAAGCTGCGAAACAGTGAAATAACCATGGTAGTTATCTAAGTAGTTATGTGAATTTAAATTTGCAATGTCACATTACAATTGGTAGGTAAGAAGGTTGAAAAAATCTGCATCAGTTTCTAAATTACTTCAAAATTGTTAACAAAAAATAGGTCATAATAAAAGTGTTATTTAATCTAAAGAAAAAAACATTAACAGGCGATTATAATAGGAAACTAGCGCGAAATTAACAAGCGATTGCTAACGTAAACTTAAATTGTAGACTTTGCTTAAGAAATAGGATAACTCTTACTAGTAATTATTTAATTATACAGATTCTGATTTGAAACAAACTAAAAAAAACTTAATTTTTTGAAGGGCTACTAATACTTGTACACACAGATGTGCTAAGATTTGTAATTAGATTTTTTTCCCACAATTTTGCTGCTTTACTGTTATTATTACACAATAAACAATATTTACCGGTTATTTAATATTGTTGGCAAAGTACTTATTTTAAATCAACTAGGTCTCAATTTCCTTCGATATTTGCACGATAATAATTCCGACGAGTTTATGTAACAAGTCATATTTTGTATCACAGAGAATTTGTTATTTCCTTCTGATATTGCTGGTTAGTTTAGTTTAGCGGTTTTACACTTTCTAGGTAGCGTATGCTGCAGATATCTACCTTAAGAATTTTTTACTTATGTAGGTTATAATTCTACCATAGTCTCTAGCATAAGGTTTTTCCTCGTTGTGGTCATAGAATATCTTTGTAATTATTATTATCAGATAATAGGTTTTTATATACTATTTTACTAAAGATTTTTATTTAATTTTTGAAGTACTGCGTTTATTTTAAATACGAAGCTACTCATAGAGTGACTAACCAGAAGTATCACCTACTACTCTATATACTGACCTATATTACTATATACTCTTAACAATTATCTAAAAAGTCAGATAATAAATGGAAGTTTTATTAACATCAAAATTCCAATATTTAAAATAGTGTAGCGTTCGATAGAAGAAGTTTCAGGAAAGAAATTCACGTTTTTCTTAGTGAACCATATAAGGCGCATAGGCGTAAAATGTTTTTATGCTCTTTCACAAAAAATGCGATTAATTGTTACTTATTTTGAAAGGAGATCACATCTCGGTTATCAATTGTACAGCAAAAGGTGAAATACTGTCATTAGCTTCTGAAGAAATCTCGTATTAAGAATAATTAACTTAAGTGGTTGAAAAACAGGTCATCACCTGTTGCTGAATAATATTAATCGATAATAGGGACCCTAAAGATTTTAATATATAGTCATGAAATTTTGCAGCAAGTACATCATTTCCAAAAAGTTTTTTTGGTAATCCAAGAATATGACTTCCTACAGGTATACCAAATTTTGACATATAATCGACCACCTTATGTAATTATTACAGAGAAAAAAAGGCTGAAAAAGTAAAATGATGAAAGCAGATTCGGTTTTATAAAAGGAAACTATACTTTTGTATGTAAAAGAGTGGAGGAAAATGCCAAAAAAGAATAATAGCAATGGCTTTTATTATTTGTCAATAGCAATTTATCAAGTTAGGCTTAAGTGCCAAAAGGCATTGAGCCGACCTACATATTTTAAACGGGTAAAATTCATATGTTGGAGAAACAGGAATGAAGAGATACAAGATAGCCGACTAGGAAGTAAAGAAAACCACTTTTAAGTTTTTTGTCCAAAAAAATATTCAAGAGCCAGAAAATAAATGCCGCAAACAAGTTGAATCAATAGAGACAGAAAGATAAACCCTTTTTTGTCATTTTAGTAGTAACATTACCCTTATGGGCATAGGAAAGCTGGAGAACAGGTATTTATTGTCAATAACATTACAAAAAAGTAGGTGATCATTACCTCAACATTACTCAATGCTAAGTCAATCTACTAAGATCTATAGCGTATTAATTTAAAAAAGGGTAGTCCTTTATATTTTGGCTCCTTTTCCATCCAACGATTACGCCTTGTTAGCAATAAAGGATGAATTTTTTGAACAGGTCAGTGATGAAAATAGGCAAATTAGGAGGAATTATGGTACTTGATGATCTTAATAGTAGAGTTGATCGGAGGACTAAAAACACCTTCGATCAAATGGTTGCATTCCATAGTAGGCCCATTCGCAGAAATGAATACGTCATCATACGACAACGGTGAGAGATTAATCGAAATAAGCCAATAATATCCATTAAGAATAACAAATGGATATTTTAAACATTAGGACATTCATACATAGATAGAACATATAAGAAACCTTAAAACTGTCATTGACTATGTAATAGTAAGACAAAATACGATATTACCAATAAATTACGTACGAGCATATATAGGAGCCACTTGAGGCTCAGACCATTATATAGTCAGAGCAAAAATGCTAGTCCCATTCAAGCAAAGAACAGAGCAGTGCACAAACAACCAAATAATATAATGTAGAATAACTAACTATTGAAAGTATACAAATTTTGTCCCAAAACAAACTAGACGAGAATCTTCTTATGACATTACACCAAGAACCTATAGAAAAAGTATATGACAATATAGTGAACCGTATAAAAAGAGCTGCAGTAGAAGCACTCGGACTAAAAACTGCACAGTGTAGTTAGAAACTCTAGTAGAACGATGAGATTGAACAAATCAGAAACAACCAGAAGAGCTGTAAATATAGGACAGAAAGAGATGCGAGACAAAAAGTGTGGATTAACACTATATAGGTGAAAAAGAGTGCTCAGAATTCAAAAAATTGAAAAACTTAAAATATAAGGCAAATGTCTAAACTATACCAACAAAGAAATGGAGTGATCACTATTAAAAGTTGTTAAAACCAAAAAAAATATTTGTTAAATAAATCTACGAATGTAGATACTTCAACAAACTAGATAGTTGAGGGTGCTAAAGTTATGATCAATATTAACCAAATCAAGAATGCAGTACGATATTTGAAAAACGGTTGGGATGCAGATCCAGAAGAAATTCCCGCTAAACAAATCAAATGTGGATCAGAAAAACTGTTTCAACAACTCACTTGGTGCATCAACCAAAACCAATGGGGATACTCTCCCTGCTAAATGGAAACAGACATATATATCTATCGTCCATCCATAATAAAGGACTAAACAGGAATGTTTAAACTGCAGAGGTTTATCTATAACTAGTACCATAAGTTGTCTGTATCCGAGAGCTCATTGAATAGGAATATATGAACAAAGAAGAAGAAGAAAAGTCCAAACTTCGACCTGGAACAACGCGTATGGAAAACATCTTCTGGTTTAAACAAGTTAAAAAAAAAAGATTAGCCGTTTACCAAGGAATCCATCTTATATTCATAGATATTAAGTAAGCCTATGATACAGTCCCTGTCAAGAAGTTGTAGAAAGTTTTACAGAAACGAATCTGAGTCACTTCATTATAAAAGCTCTCTAAAACCTGTACGATGGAATATCGTCAAGAGTAAACATCGGTAATTACTTGTTAGAGAAGTTTATGATAGATAAATGCTTAATCCAGGGTTGCTGTGCATCACCTATATTATTTAAGATCTATATAGCGTGAGCTCTCTACTATTGGAAGAGAGAGTGTAACGGAATGGACATCGACATTCGAGATACTTGCCTTCATACTCTACAATAGTCTATAATTTGCTTACGACTAAGTTCATCATAGGTAACTATAAAGAGGACTTACAATATATGGCGCAAAAATTGCAAGAAGAGTATAGTAACTGGGCACTGGAAATCAATATGCAGAAAACGATTATCTCCGGATATATCCCCCCCTAGGAGCAAAACCATTTAATATTCAATTAGATATGAAGTAACTAGTTGCAAGTTTTACATGAATCTTGGCGTAGAGTTTGACTCAATTGGAAAAGACTATAGAGAAGTAAGGAAAAAAATAACACAAGCCAGAAGAATTATAAGATTTCTAAATGGTGTACTATAGAGCAACCAAACTGGAAAACAACATAAATTCAACAATATAACATATATGAAAAACTCATTAAAAGCAGTTAACTTATGGAGCAGAGACGTATAAAGAGTTGAATAAAAGCTAAAGCGATTAAAATGAGTATTTTTAGAAAATCACTGGGTATATCAAGAAGAGATAGAATTGGAAATGACAATGTATGACAAGAAATAGAAAAACATTATTCGATAATGATAGGCAAAAACAGCTAATTTGGTACGGACATATTCAAAAAATTGGAAAAATCACAAGCGTTTAAAGTTGCCATGAAATGGGTACCACAAAATCGGAGAAAACGAGAGATGCCGAAGAAAACTTATACAGAAGGCATATTCAAAGACCTGAGAGAGAAACAGTGAAACAATAAAAGAGAATGGAAGTTAAACATCGGACAACGACGAAAAACATTTTCAAACCGTATATGTAACGGCAATGAAAATACGTGACTTTAGAAAAATCATGTACACAACATGCAACATTTCAACTAGCATTCTTGAGAGAACTACTTGTATTATTGGTTTTTCCATATTGTTATCTTTTATATAGGGGCCGAAATATAGAAACTGAAACCCTTAATTGAGACCATAGCTTAATTTAATACATAAGAGCCAAGAGAATAAGTCAAAAGCAATAAAATTATAAATTAAATTAAATACCAAATACGCTTTTACTACTGATGCTACTATCTCTGCATTTTTCAATAAGGTATATTTTTTTAATTATATAGACTTTAGCATGCTAAATATGCTCTTAAGATTTGCATTGTATCTTGAAAACGATAAATTGTTAGTACACATATTTATATTTTACCTAGCTCATCACTGTCGGCTTAATTGAAAATATGTTTATTTATTCCATGAACTTAGCAAATATCTTAACACCAGTCAAATGAACACAATATTAGGAGAGATTTCATATTTGAATCCTACAGTTTTCCGATGATACTTCTATGAAATCTTTTTATGGCAACTCAGCTTAATTAGGTAGTTCTATTATAGTAAAACATGTTTTATTTTTCCACAATAAAATTTATGCTATACACTCTTACTAAAAAACTAAAAAGTTGACGTATAAAGTTTTTTTTCTTGGGGCTCGTCTAGCTTTCACCCTCGACTGTACCTCAGCCTATGACTGGTCTGTATGTACAAATATTTTGTTCCTGTGTTTTGATTTTTTCCAGTTTATTTACTCCAATATTTCCTCTTAGAATAGATAATAAAAAAGTATTAATTTTATGTTTACCTACCATGAGGACGAAGTAAAAAAACTAGATCCAAGGTCGGTTTATTTGAGCCCACCCAAAACTTATAACTTTCAAATCTATTTTCATTAATATTATGGACATTATTCATATCTATTTACACGAAATTTACATAACAAGATCAAAACACATAAAAGGTACCGCTTTGTAATCAATCAATTTCGATCAATTTCTGATCTTAAAGATATTAAATTTCTATATGCTGCCGCAGGGTACTCCGATTAAATCAAATTAAATTAAATCAATTTAAAAAGCGAAAGCTTTTCTTCTTAAATATGAAGTATCATTCAGAAGCAGCACCGGCATGTGTCTACTAAAGATGGATTTTTATTTAACAGCAAAGACAACACCCTTATTATATTAATTACAGATTAGAAAGTAGAAAATAAGCCATACTTAAGAGTAAAGCGCGACTAAACGAAAGCGGCCCGTGTGTAAAAACATGCCAAAACGTATATTATTTTTGTTATAATAATGTAATATTACAATAATAGTGAGTTAACAATGGGGTAATTGACCAAGCACGACGTTTATTAACGGAGCAAATACCTGGTTAGGTTATTTCTTTATTTTTTTGGTTTTATAAGAAAACGCATTTAAGTATAATAGGTTCATTTTAAAGCAACACAAAGACATTGTGGCTTTTTTTCCTAGATTAGGTTTACTCAAGGCTAGTATTGGGTAAGAGGGCCGTTGCATAAATATATTCGTGATTAAAGATAAAATTGTAATTGTCTTGGGTCTGTGCAACTAGGAGACATGCCAGCAGATATCGGTACAATTTGATAATACAAAGGTAACCACGATATTCATAATAAATTGTATATGCAACAGTTTTTTTTTAATTAATTTAAACTATTTATTCACTTTTATTAATTATTCAAATAACATTTAATGTAATAGATTTTTTTTTACCCAGATCTATTAAGCTCATACATAAATTATTTTTCTCTAATAGACCATATGTTATTTTTATAGGACTTTTAATAATGAAGCTAAGTAAAAATTATTTTTTATAAGAATAAAAATACTTAAAAAATAAAACACTTAAAAAACCAAATGATAAGATGCCATCCACCAATAAACATACCTATAGCAAGAATAAATTTACAGATCGGTCCTCTTGAGGAAGATGAAGTGAATTTATAATGCCATATTTACTAAACACAAAAAATTTAATTTAATTTATCCAAAATTAAAGAGGATACCGCATAATCATTGAAAATTGCGTCATTAAGTTTGCCAAAATAACTGCTACGGAAGTCCATGTAAAATTCCAAAAAAACTTACTCAAAAAAGGTTTTTTTGTTTGGGGTAACAACAGAACTAATTGATATTGTTTATGAACCCAAATATTTGCACAAGGATGTGTACATATATTCCAGATTTAGTTTGTCCATGGGAGAACATTGTTTATACAAAGGCAACAGTAACCACTTTGTTGGCACGCCAAGCCAATTAACTGCTCAGCCTAAACTTAATAAAGATTTTTTGGAAAATGCACGCTCCACAAACAAACTATCACTTCTATCACATAAATATACAGAAATTGTCCAACCAAGTTCTGGAAATAATTGTTCTCCTAGAGAAAGAACAGGTGTACCCCAGGTGTTCCGTATCTCAGAAACGTGGATGACTAATGATTCCATTAACAATTTTTACCCAAATAACTATGTACTTCTGTCATTATTTTGTAGAAGTAACTTTAGAGGTGGAGGCACAGCTATCTCTGCTAGAAAGAATCTTATTTTCACAAATCCCAATATCTCTAATGTAACTGAAACTAGATGTCTTAAAAAAAAGTTGAAAGCCTTTCTCTGGCTATGGTTTAAAAGCCCATGTCACTGGAATTACTCAACTTAATAAACAACTTGATAACGTTTTTAGTAATATCATCTCAGAGTCACTTGTTGGGAGAGTAATTGTTACTTATATTTCAGATCATTTTGCTTTTTCCCTAGAGTTTAATCAGAAATGCAGTAGTAAAGTAACATTTACAAAAAGGAGATTCTTGACTGACAAAAATAACTCAGAATAAAAAGTTATCTGCGGGGGGAAATATGGTAATACTTGTATCAGATAATCTTTTTGATGTCGCTCCTTGTCTGTACCACTATAATTAGAAATAATCCCATAAAGTGAATAAACACAAATATTAAGAACTACTCACAATATGTATAAGAGCTTTATGTCTGGTACATATAGAAAAAAAAACTAATATATTAGCAGTACAAAAATCGAAGAAAGGTCTATCGTAGATATCTTGCCAATTACCATTCTTCTTTAAACGAAAACAAAGAAGCAAATTCTAAAAATTAAATTAAAACTGCTTGAAGCATTTTAACACGGAAACAAAATTGATATTAGTGCATATTTCAAATAGAAAAACACTTAAAAAATAAAAGGTTCACAGGCCAACTCCGAAATCTTTAGCAATTAATTTCATCTTTCTTAGATATCATCTCCACCAATATTTTTGATACCAATTGAACCTATGAAGGTATATAAAATGTTTATGAACCTGCCAATCATTGTTTATTCGTAAACCGTTAGCTTTTATTATTGATGAATGTTTAGACTATGATGACTATAGATTATTGATGAGATAGTTTTTGTTGTACAGTTTAGACAAATGTCCAACTTTAGTTAAAACTATAAAATTAACCCCGATTTATAAAACAAGGTTATACCACTAATACGACAAACTATCGACCCATCTCTCTATAGTCTTCAGTATCGAACGTCCGTGAGAGATCTATACACATCTGTAATATAAGCTTTAGGCTTCAGACCAAATCTGACCACTGAGCTTGCAATATTTAGAACAATTTCTTATATAATAAATAGATTACCAACGATAACATAGTGGCAGGAATTTTCCTTGATCTTTTCAATGCTTTTGACACTGTCGACTAGAGCATTTTTATTGGTCAATCAAAATCCCAAACAGTGTATATACAATGTGTGTAGCAATGGTGTGTGTGTATAGCAATGGTGTTAAATATTTTTCTGGTGTAGTGCAGCTGAAGCAGGGCGTATCTTAGAGTTCCTGAGGCCTGAGGACTGGGGCCCATTCTGTTTCATCTGTATGTGAATAACCTTCCCGGGCCGGTGACTTCGGGTAATATTTGTCAGTATGCTGACGATATCTTGAATATTCTGTTTAGATCGTCTTTGGTGGCTCTCTCAGAAGGTTGTTAGTGTGCATCGCAGCAGATGTCTTTGTGGTGCAATGTGCTCTCTACTGCTAAATAGCTAAATGGAACCAAACTGGCTTAATGAGACTAAGCAAGTATTGTTAGTCATTTCGGGTTCGACTTAAAGGACATTTAATACCCACTACAGACAGAGTTAAGTTTCTTGGCCTGCACTTGACCTAGGGACTTTTATAGGAGTCCTTTTCGGTCGCGTCCAAATTGTGACAGCTCCTTTACTTTATTCTTGGTATTTATTCTTGATATGTTTTGGAAAAAAGCATAGTGCCTTATCCTCTACAAATCATGACCATTTTAGAGCAATGATTAATATCAGATTTCATGCCAAACGGCAATCGCACTCCCCCCTGGGGTAGGGGGGATCGTTTACTACAGATATCTCAGATATCAGAAAGATGAAGCTCTGATTCCTTTCCATGTTGTCGAACTCTGTTTTTTACCTTTATTTACACATAATACACTTAAACTAAAATCACATATGTTTCTGAAACTAGTTATCGTATCTGCATTTCCAAATTCGAGATGTGGATAATAGCATCGACTTCTGCATTAGCTTATAGATGCTTTCCCTAAGGTTTATTATTATTATTATTATTATTATTATTATTATTATTATTATTATTATTACTATTATTATTATTATTATTATTATTATTATTATTATTATTATTATTATTATTATTATTATTATTATTATTATTATTATTATTATTATTATTCTGTTTTAGCTCGCTGATAGCGGTGTTGTTAATTTCATCGGCCTGAAGGCAAGATGAATTTTGCTATGGTAGATTTAGGAACTTTTGAACAATGTTGCATGTATTCAGTATAACAGATTTCTGTATAGTGACAATCGTCCAGGAGGAAAGACCCAATGCGTTAAGGTTTTTGGACAGTGTTAAAGGGACAATTCCAGTGGATGAAATAACTAGAGGAAGTATATATACATTATCTTGCCTCCATTGTTGTTTTATCTCGTGAGCTAGATCTGCGTATTTAGCAAGTTTAGTGTGTGTCGTTTCTAGGACATTATTGGTATTTGGCACTGCTATGTTAATTAAAAAGGTTTTCTTTTAGGCTTTGATTATTAAAATTATATCTGGTCTGTTTGAAGTCAGCGTCCTATCGGTAAAAACAGCTATGTCCCAGTAGAGGCGAAACTCATCATTTTCAAGTACAGTTTCTGGTTTGTACTGGTAATAGGGGCAAGTTTTGCCGATTAGATGATAAAGTTTTGACAGTTCTTAATGAATAATTTTTGCCACACAGTTATGTCGGTGCAGATATTGGGCAGCTGATAGAGATGTGCTTCTTGATGTTATATGTTGAATTGTCTCCGGTATGCGCAGGCATTTTCTACATCGATCGTCGATTACTTTCTCATCTTTAGTAATGTACTTAAGGTAATCGTAGCAATCACTTGGTCTTATATAGCCATCATAAAGCCTTCGGTTTCAGGAAATAGATCTCCACGAGTCAACCAGTAGTTCGACGTTTCATAATCGACATGTTCGGCATTAAGTTCGTGAGGATGCTTTCCGTGTATTGCCTTCTGCTTCCATGTGTTAAATTTAATGGCTGTGTGCTCTGATCTTGTTACAGTAATTTATTTTGCTATATCTGCATGGAGATTCAAGGGTGTGTATCCGTTATCCGCTTGCACCACTGCTCTATGGAGAGAAGTGGTTTCCCTCATAGTGATGAAGTATTTCTGAATATCTGCTACTTGTTTTTTGAAGAGAAAAGAAACATCAGTTAGTCCTCTGCCACCCTTGGATCTGGGAAAAGTAAGTCTTTCTATGGCTGACTGAGGGTGGTGTGCTTGAAACGTCATGAGGGTTGTTCTGGTCTTCCTCTCAATCTCCTCTATATCTCTATCTCTCTATATTAGTCTTTGTCCACCTAATGACTGCAAAAGAATACGTTAAGACAAGAATTAAAATTATTATTATTATTATTATTATTATTATTATTATTAATATTATTATTATTATTATTTCTTCATTATTCCAACAACGCCAGTTCGGGTTGTCCACAATACCTAAGTTATGCAGATAGCGTCTTAAATGTCAGTATTTAGTTAGGAGATAAAGACAGAGCAAGTCCTAACCAACATCAGATCCAAACAATTGCGGGATACCAAGTAGTGAAGAAATTTCAATACTTTGAATCAACGATAACAAATTCAGGAAGATGCAAACCAGAAATTCGAAGGCGATTGGCAATAGCACGTACTGCAAGCACACGGCTGACAAAAATATAAAAGAACACAAACATAACTAAGAACACCTAACAAAAAATCATACAAAGGCTAATCTTTCCCATAGCAACGTACGCAGCCAAGACTTAATAAAAAAGCAGACACGAACAGAATCAATGCTTTTGAGATGTGACTATATCGACGCATGCCTCATATAGGCTGCACACCGCACAAGCCAATAAGTCATGGAAGAACTCACATAAAGAAAATTATTGGACATCTTGTGAGGCGCTATAATGCCATGGAAACCTTGGTAATTGAAGAAAAAATAGGGCAGGTCGTCAACGAGATGGATAGACCAATTAAAGATGATAACAGGATATAAAAAGCTACACATTCAGCTCAATATAGAGATCTCTGTAAGAGAACCACCAACTTAACTCCTTAACTTATGATGCTACAATACTTCTACAAAGGGTAAACGTACTAAGGAGAGAAAGTTAGGAAAAAGTCAGTAACTTGCCGACGTTCACATCTATTTAGGCGCAGTAATTTTCTGGTAAGATAGGCAGAGAACTCATCTATGTACATCTGAGTCTGTATTATGCTAAGGGTTTCCCTCTATATTCACAGAACCCTACAAGAGAGCAATGCTACGCCGATTGTGGAATTAGAACCTACTAGCAGTTTTACGAATCCTAGTTTAAAAGAGTCTGCCTCCTCGTGACCAGGCACTCAGGTTAACGAGCTTATATTTGTAGTATTTTAATATTTAAATCTCTAATCCTTAAAGTAGCCCTAATCTTTAAAATACATCTTGTAACTCATTTTATAAATGAATTGTTCCTAGTCATTCATGCTATCCATTTTATCCATTAGCCGTGAAAAATGAGAAAGATCTATTGTTGGGCAAACTTAGGCATGAAATAATAATAGATGACTTACTTGGCTTAGAAATTCATCCATGGTTAAAGTAACCTCCTTTGTTTTAGTACACCTAATTTAACGCAATTATCTTATAATAGACAGCTTAATAATATTCATTATTAGAATTTGACAGCCTGCAAAAAAATTTATATTCAAGGAAAATTAAAAATAGTGATAACAAAAATAATGTTCCTCGAAGAATTTAGATTATTGGAAAAGAGAAATCTAAAATTAACCAGATAAACCACAAGTTAGTAACTTTCTTAATGGTTTCCTGTTAATTGGAGTCTCTGGATTGTGTGTCCGCTTAGCTGAAACATAATTCATTCAAGTCAGTGTTTTTAGATTGAATTAAAAAATTTCCACATAATTATTAAAGTAAATAAAACACACAAAAAAAATCTAAAATCATTAAAGAATATAGAGATGAACTTATTTCTTCGAAAATTAGTTAATACAGTCGTTCAATATTTTGTGAGTAAGATTATTGCTGGATTTGGTAGGGATAATATAGCAGTAGAATCTTTTCTAATCCTGTTGAGCCTTTGACAGTCTGGATCATTTCTTTCTTGCTTCACAAGCTCAAGTGGTTCTTATAGAATCATGTACAAAGTTTCATGATGAATCATAGATTCAGGTTCTGGTGATTTATGTTGATGACACTAATTGATTATTGGTGATATCTAAAATTTAGGCAAGATTACTACATTTCTACAAATCATTTTTATAATATTTAAAGCCCAAATATCACCAACTTAGTGTCATGAATTCTTTATTCTGGAAATATTAGCATCTGAAGCTAAATTTAATTACCATTTGAATAGAAAAAGATTGAATGTTGATTTTTTTTGGGCAATGCAATTAGTTTATAATTTTCAATATTTTGCAATATATATTTCAACTGGTATAGTTCTAAGTATGCGCTGGCGAGATTCATATCAGAGAGTACTTCGAGAATATTATTTGCCTACCATAAGTAGGCTGCATAAGTCTTCACAAAAGAATCTATGGTTGATTTCTAATATTATTGATAACCACGAATGCGAGCCTGAAACTGTAGCAAGTTTCATCATCTAGCGATAAATTTGATTTTTTTTTAATTCTGTGGTTTTCAAAGTTTGCAAAAAATGCCTTAAAAATAGTTTTATATATTTTAGAGTGATTTTACACTTTATATAAATGACACTTTATATAAATATAATCTTGATCAATTGTCTGTGAAATAAGTCGTTGATTCATTATTATCAGTGTATAAATATTTTCTACTAAAAGATGTTATTATATTAAAAAATCTATTTTTAATTATTATTTTAAATTAATAGCTTTATAAACTGTGAAAGTCATAAATGCATAAATCATATTGATTAATAGACATTCACGGGATATCCCACTATGTGTCATGAAGGTTTGAATGTATATTGCTAGGATATTTATATAAACTTTTAAATATAAAGCAACATAATTACTATTCAGTTTATTAATTGATGTTATATGGGTGTGATATAGATTTTTTATCCTACAGTTTTTTATTACAGAAATATTTTTTTATGATTAAGAAATGCTACTTTTACTGTTCTATAATTTGATTTTCTAGATTTCTTTTAAACTTTACAGGAAGTTTTCTAAAAATTAAAAACAAGTTTTTTATTGATTCTTAAGTTAAATTTGGAGAAACTTTGCAATACAGAAGCAAAAATGTAGCACTACCAAAATTATTTTAGTTTCAAAAGAATTATTAAATTAGCATAGAAAAGAAATTTAAGAAAGTGATTTAAAACATTTAAAATATTGTGTTTAAAATCTGTATTAAAGTGCCAAAATATGAGAAGTACTGGTAACGGAAAAAAATGATACTCACTAGTAGTAATGCAATGCATAACATTATTGTTCATGGATCCGCAATTCAAAATGTATTGCAGGTGACTAGGGCACAACATCAATTTATCTCCTCTTAATAATATAGAGAATAAGTTTATACAAGAACAAAGAAATAACACTAACCGAAAGAATACTTTCGAGAGTTTACATAAGAGAAAATTATTGAATAGCAAGCTAAATAGAAATATCCTTTCTTGCAATTTGAATAATAAAGATAATTTGAACATCTGTTAAACCTTGCTGATAGTTGTTTTTAGAAAAACGTTTAAACAATGGCTAATAGTGTTACTTTCGGTTAAAATTCAAAATAGCATATTTCTTTTAATATTACATCCTCATATTTTGAAATGCTTCGAATTCATGTTTCAAATTCCATATTTTTATCGATTTATATAATGTTCAAAAAGCGTATAGCTTTTTCGCTATAATCACAGCGCATTATTTATTTTGAATGTCAAAGACATTCTTAAAAAATATTGCCAGAGTAAGGTAAAATATGATTTCATAGTACAAAAAAAGCTATATATTGATATATATTATCATAGAGGTAAAAAAAAATATATTTAATTGGTCCTCTCTTTATTAAGAACTACTTAATTTAATGTAAAAAATATTGCTACAGCTCGGTTAGTATCTACTTCTTTTCCTAAACCATATGTTTTTTAGGTTTAAAAGAAATTATTCGCCAAATTTTTTATTAAAAAGACTTCAACAGTGTATAATTTCAGTAACGTCAACATAAGGATATTGTTGCATTATCAACATTAACTATATACTACGGCATTTTTTTACTATTCGGCACTATTTTTTTAATCATAAGTTACGCAAACTTTTTTTTTCATCCCGCTTTTTAACATAAACCCTTAAATAC
Organism: Anthonomus grandis grandis; assembly: GCF_022605725.1. Taxonomy (NCBI): domain Eukaryota; kingdom Metazoa; phylum Arthropoda; class Insecta; order Coleoptera; family Curculionidae; genus Anthonomus; species Anthonomus grandis. The sequence continues at coordinate 12,024,971 of NC_065556.1, forward strand.
TTTCATTGTTAATATCATGTAAATATAGCGAAACATGTTATTTATAACTATAACGGCGTACCGCCCATATAATAACCATAACACAGCAGTGCGAAATTATATGCGCCGATTTCGATACTGTAAAACAACCGAAGCAGAAAGATTCCTATCGTGAAAACGTTTAAACTTGAACAGGCAAATGACTTTTGAGTGATAGTAAATGACTGTAAACGACATAAAGCGAATTTACTTTTACATTTATGTCGAGACAGTAATTAATTCGTTGGTTCTTGATTTAAATGAAAAAAATGCAGACACACCCTTTTAGGTTTAATTTTTTTTTGGGACATTCTCACGGATGAGAACTATAAAAAAGGCTTTTATTCGATGAACGTTATCGGTGCTGGATTATATTATCATTATAATGATGTGGTCCAATGATTTATTGAATTTTTAATGCGCCAAAAATTTTCACCATGAGCTTTCACCAATGGCAAGAACTGAACCAATAGTCATAAGAAATAATTTATTACCAGCAATATTGCAATAGTTAATATTAATAAAAAAAACGCTTTATAATAAGGCAGACCTATAGAAGATTATTTAATTAAATAAATTCTAAAGGAAATAGTTATATTTTTACGCAAGACACAATCTCAAGGACAATTAGTGTTTTAGTCTTGCATTACCAACAAACAACCAACAAAAAAATTGGACATTATATTAAAACATAATTAGTACTACAAATTGTGTTATGATAGTAATTTAACAAGCATAAATCGGATGTGCTTTATGGTTCATAAAGATGTTATTATTGCGTGATTAATTATTAAACTAATTTTTTTTATAACAGAAAAATTATGTTCCCAAATTGTACTCATTATTTTTTTTGAAAAATTATTTTAATAGAAATATAAAGAATTTATGAGCAGTATAATGAAATTAAAAAAATTTATTTGTTAAGGTTTTTAAAATATAATTAATAGTGTCTCTTATCCTGAAGAATTGCTGAAGAATGTGTTTTTAAATAAAGTATGTAGCAAAGACAGCGATTATCATATTCGACTCAATATTGAAGAAATAAATGGGAAAAAATAAAACACTTCATTCTCCTATATTTAAAGGATGTTAAGTACCCCATAAGTTTCGAACGAAGTTTTTCAGAGGTTCAGAGCTAGAGTTGTTTACATAAATTATACCTATATAAACAAACTATTTGCGTATTTATTTAATATTTTATTTCATAACAACCCAAATTGTAATTGGGCCACTTTAAAAAGCCTCAATTTTATTAAATTTTTTCTCTTTATTATTCTGGATTTATCATAAAACATTACATTAGCCATTGCTCTCTGGGTTAATGAGTATGCTTTTCTGCGAAAAAAAGCATCTGGCTTTAAGATGTTGAGGGTTTAAATATCTTAAAAAAATATTTGAACTACTTTATGGACTTTAACCTATATTCCTAAAGCCAAATACGTATAGTTTAAGTCTTTACTAGCATCTATAGCTTTTACCAATTGATTTTGTAGTGCTCGGATAATACCTTGACATTCCCTAATGGCTCAAGTCAAAGTCATTCTTCCCTAACGCCAATTGTCATTGAAGGGCCCAGAATACGAAATATTTCAAAGGTTTGTTTGAAATACAAGTATTTTGATAACTAAACAAGTCTCTGTAGATGATCAAGTAAACAAAGAAATAGGCACAGGAAGGTTGTAAAAGACTATGTACTTCTCTTCTTGAATTGATCTCTTCACTTCTCTTCTTCTCTGTCTTGAATCTTTTTCTTGAATCTCGCTGATTTCACCAATGATTTAAAGGCTTTTTTTATATGAAAACCTAACTTATAGTATTAAAATAGTTAGTAGAACCCAACGTCAGATGGTAGAATGTCGGCTGTATCTGTTCAACGCCAAGGCAACTAGTTTTGATCTTCCATTTAGAAAAAAAATCTGATGAACGCCTCGATATCAGCCATCAACGTTATTAATTTTGCTTTTTAACCATTTTTTGCTTTATTCTTTTCTCTTCTCATGAAGTTTGAAAGTAAAATTGTATCACCACCACCAACATCTAGCCCCTGATATGCACTGCTTAACGTAAGCCTCTCGCATATCTGTGCAAAAGATCCTGTTTTGCCATACCTGTAACCAGTTAGTTATTATTCTTCTTATATTCCTATATTCTCTTTATTCTTCTTATGTCATCGGTCCTTAAAACAACGACTGTTGCTCCTGTTCGCCTGCGGATGATGGCATTAGGAATCCTATCACGCAATAATACCCCTTACATTATTCTCTCCATCGCTCTTTGGATAACTTGCAATTTAGAGATCGTTGTTTTTGTTAACGTTAAAATCTCTGCACTATACGTTATTACAGGCAGAATATATTGATTAACAAATTTGTCTTTTCAGACAAATTGGAATACTTGATAGATAAAAGGTCTCTCAGCTTTCCAAATGCAGCCCGCGTTAGGCCTATTTTTCCTACTAACTCGCATGTTTGGTGTATCCCCTATTTTTATTTCGATGTATCACCAGCTATTTTTATTTCGAGGTCCAAATATTTATCGAAAGTTATTGGCTTAATATCTTTTCCGTCCACTGAGATATTTTTGGCTTAACTAGGGCATGAGTCCTTGTAGTATCTGTGCCTGGTCAAAGCTGTCAGCAATAAGTACGATGTCATCCGTAAATTTGCGGTTATTTACAAACTTTCCATCTATATTTACACGGTCTTACATGCATATTCTAACAGGGCTGTAAATAGCTTTGGCAATAGCTTGCTAGCTCAATACGAATGGTAGCTATATTCTCGTAAAGGTTTACACAAACTGTAGCATATTCATAGGTATATTCAATGATGGAGCTGTACCTATAGTCGATTCTACATTCAACCAGAGCATTGCTTCTTATTTGACAGAATCAAACGCTTTCTCAAAGCTTTCTTTATTGTACTTAATAGTCTTTTCAATCAGCATTTTGATGGTTTGTTGGTGGTCATTTATTCCATGCTTAGCTCTAAATCTGGCTTGTTCAGGATGCAGATAGAAGTCTAAGTTTAATGGTAGTCTTTTGGCGATGTAGTTTTTCAACTGAGTCATATCTTCTTTTTATGAATTAATATTATTATTACTACTACTTTTTGTCATTTTGAAGGTAGTGCTTTATTTAAAAAGCACGAGTTAAATAACAGGTCATAGCATTTAGTGAGGTATGACCTTAATTGCCTTAATAATATTTTGGTCATCCCAGCTATTTTATTATTTTTTATGTCATTCAGGCAGTTTGAGTCCTCTGAATCTATATTTTCCACTTTTCTGATCCTAATATCTTCGTTTTTTTTCTCTTTTCCCTATTGCGCTCATTAAAACTCTTCCACGATCTTGATCATCTTATCTTTATTATGATAGTCTGCAATATTGGATATATTTTTTTGCCCGTAGCGAGACCTCTTCTTAGTATCCTTGAACTTTTGTTTTCTTTTAACAGTCATTATTTCATTGGTGTTGACTTACGCTTCTTCTTACAGCCTTGTTGTAATGCTACGTTTGATGTTCAATTACAAAATGCACAATGCGATTAATTAGTTTATACCTTTTAGTTATTGGGTATTTTCGGTATGTTATTTATGTATAAGAAAACCAACACCTCCTGTTCTTTCATTATTACTCTGGTAGTTGGTGACCCGACTTTACAGTTAAATGTACTTTTCCTTTATGCCTAACTTCGCTAAGACCCACGATGTCTCTGTTTCTGTGTTTCAATTCTTATTTTAGTTCCAATATCTTTTCGTCTAATGACAATATTCTTTCGTTATAAGTGGCGAAATGCTCTTCTCTTTTACCTTTTGAGTTTAAATATCTTCTGTATCAGAATTTTAATGAAAGTTATTATTAATCCATGACAGCATCAAGGCTATTTTTTGTTAAATATACTCCATGCTTTTATTTTTAAAAATTGTTATTAAGTATCAACAAAATGTAGGTAGTAGTCAGCTCATGAAGTTGCTCTGTCTATATTAAATGACTTTTTGAACTACGGTTATTTCAAAACTTAGCTAGTCATTAACGTCATCTGTATTCAGTCGGATGCCAATGTCAAGGCGATTCATTTTACATTGGATACCAACGTTCCTTAATCTATCTGACTTCTATGCAACGTTATATGATGTCTAATTTTTAACGTTCACTTAGTGAAGTATCTTCTGTATAATAATTCTGAAGAAAGCAACCATTGATTCAAGGTTTAGCTTCTAATATTGACTGGTATTTAATCCGATGCCAACGTAAAGGATTCTCTATGGAATAAGATCTATGCCCCCATGGTTTTCGATTCGATTATAGCTTATATATAGATTATGGATTATAGAATTCATTATATCTTAAGGACTTTAACGTTAATATATTAGGTATAGGTAAAAATTTTAGTTCGTTGATGGCATAAAAAAACCGTGCAAAGCTACTAATGTCGGTTTATGTTGCTCTTAAGAAAAAAACAACTCATTCTATTAACTAAAACTTACTCTACTAACTAAACCTAAGAAATTGGTAATAACTCTCAGTTCTAGCATCTATAGTTCAATTGATCTAGTTTCAGTTATAGTACAAATAATGCAGCATTGTATGGAGTTTAGTAACACTTTAGAAACAATCTACTTTCTAAGTCCATTAGCTAATTAGGGGTTTAGATCATACATTTACCGTGTCTACATCTGTAATATTCTAATAGTAATCATAATTTTCTTTTTCAGGAGCAGATCAACAAGCGTCGGCATCATGGGATAGCTGGGACGCGGTGGATCCAGACTTCTTTACGTCACAGCAGTCGGTGATTCAGACTCATCCGACAAGAGGGGGAGGTCCAATTAGCTACTCGCCATCTGGAGGTGGAGGACCTATAAAGCACAAGCACGAAGACTATAGGTAAACAAATTTAAGAGTTATTAACGTAAGAAAAAATTTATAAGGAAAATGCATTTTTTGTAAAAAAATATGAAGTAAGATATTAAAAGATATTATTCTAATGTTCAGGCTATCTCCTACCGCAGAACTTAGGAAAAATCCAAGCTTATCATCACCAGATGAGTGTGCAAGAGCTTGTCGAGAAGGTGAACCACCCAGAATTTGTTACTACCATTTCACTATAGAGTTCTACACCGTCTTAGGAGCGTAAGTATTTTCACCTTTCATAGTATTTTGTTGTAACCAATTTACTATTCTCTTTCACGCATTCCCAACACATCTTAATCTATTAACATTATTTATTTATTAAATTACTCTTCTTATTAACTAAGAAATGGCTTTACAATATTAAATTAGACACCTTTCAGAGTAAATTTACAAGTAATTATCTACCCATTTATATTAACTTTATAAATGCAAATAGTGCTCGCTTATATACTTTCAAGAATGTTTTGGTTTCTCTCTTCATTTAATTTTAATTTAGATGAAACTGATATTGGGCAGTAGTAAAAGCAAATAAGGCTCTTGTAATTAGATCAGACAATCCATCATTGATTTGTAATGACTTGAAGTTGTCGCCTACCATTGTTTTTACTAATTGGATCACTGTTTCTATGAAAAACTTTCTCTTAAACTAATTTATTTCGATCAAGATAAATCATCCAATTTCAATTTGCAATACTGACCTTGTTTGCTATTTAAATAATTATTTTTTTGAATATTTTTAGGGCTTGCCAAGTATGTACTCCAAATGCCACGAATACAATTTGGTCAAACTGCCAATGTATCTTAGCCGATGGTGTTGAAAGAGGAATGTTGTCTGTTAACAGGATGTTGCCAGGGCCAAGTATACAGGTAAGTGTTAATTAGATTAAATATGATGTAAAATGAAGGTTTTAATGAACCCTATGCTTTCAAATATACAGGAGTTCTCCTTTGAAAAAAAACACAAAATTCGAACATATATGTACTAACATATACATTTATTAGAATACGTACATTTATTAAAATACGTATTTATTTACAAATTCTAAAATGCTCCATTGACGCATATTTTTCATTTTTTAAGAGTTTGTATTGAAAACAATTATCTAAATATTTGAGCTGTTGAAACGCAAGGTAGTCATCTTTTACAAAAGTTTTTAAGTTGTTAATTACTTTCATTGCCTTACTATATATTTATAGTAATTTTGTTGGTGCTTTCAACTGTGTCCTCTCTATTGCAGGATCATGGACAGTCGTATTACCAATAGGGTCATCATTAATTAAACTTATTTCTTCCGTTGCTGGAACATTGTCGGATCCAACATAACTCTTAAGGTTTTCTGTGTGTTATGTTTGTTTCTTTGACACACCTTTCCATTTAAATTATCGTAGATAAGGGAAGATAGTCTTTGGGATCCATTTGAATAATGTAGAATTACTATCATTTGTATGAAAACCTTTAAAATAAATGTATAAGGTTGCTGTCGAAACTTTATCTCTGGCAGTTTTAATGTAATAAAGTGCTTCTAAAACATATATGGACTTCGTTTATTCAGAAGCGGATTTTTCTATATCTGTTTTTAATAAAATATGCTTTAATATTAGCATTTGATAATAGAATTTAAAATATTGTAATTGGGGCAACCACTGACTGATGACACATGTCTTGTGTCACCTATATTTTTTTTGTTAAACTTCCAGATTTGCAGACGTCCATCAGGTCTTAAAAATTCGTTTTTTTGGTTGGTATTGCTTGCTGACTCCCCACTGTAGAAGAATGTTATTTTTATTCCTAATGATTTTCACGGCTTAAGTATTTCCGAGGTCAAATTTTTCAGCGAGCTTCCTTACTGATAAAGGTTCATTTTCCGCCGTGTTAACAACTTTAATTTTTTCACGCAAACTAAGAAGTTTTTAATCCTATAGTTCTAACCTTTAGTGCGACACTCAATATTTTTTTAATGTGTTGTATTTTGTTATGGCCTAAAAAATTTTCTCTTTAAATTTTTCTTTTATTTGCTAACTAATAATAGATGCTTTGAGACTATTCAAAAAGCTTTTCAGAATAAAAAAATATTCTTAACAAAAAAGTTAATGAAGAAAAAGGCACTTGGGAAGGTAGAATACATCTATGTTTACAATGCAATGTTGCCACTTTGTGTTTTTTTTTAAATTTTATTTTGGATGTGTATGAAGCTAGCACCGATCGATACCCAGCAAATCGAGAACGCAGCGTATGTCAAGTAAAACATTGATGAAATGAAACAATCTCAAATCGAATTAGATATTTATTATAATATAAAAAAAGGTGTATTCAAATCCTTTGGCAGTTTTAGGAGCCTTTTTCATTTCTTTCGCAATCGACTTTTTAATTAATTTTCAAAAAAAAAATTTGTTTGTAGAAGTTCATTACCACCAAAAATCAAATTAGTTAAATATTCCTTGTTAACATCTGAACAAAAAATTATTAAAATTCCTTGGGAATTCCAGGACATGCGGGCATTATATCGATGAAATAACAGGGGGCGCTGACTATAAATAGACTAAGAACACAAAGTCACGGTCTCATCAAATCCATATAATTTGTTTAAAGCTACACGTGTTTCGCTTTCAATTTCATCAAAGGTACTTGAATTTAACAAATGTGGCTTTTACACCGGACGAGGAAAGTTTTTTGAATCCTAATTTAAAATATAACTTTTCTAAGAAGACTGACTTGCGCACGCGGGAGACTTTAGCTGTGGAGGCTGAGAATGTTTTGCAAACTACTGATATTCATAATAAAAATATTTTGCGTGCTAAAATAATAAATTTTTTAAAATCTAATATTAACTTCAATTCTGATAAATATAATTTTAATAATAAACATCTAACTTCTCTTAAAAAGAAAATAAAAATCACGATATAATCCTTTCGAAAGCTGACGAGGGTAATTGCCTGATTATACTTAAGAGGGATGATTACATAGAGAAGGTTTTGGATTTTTTTTCCGGTGACTTTGTTAATGTAAATAAATACCCTACTAGTACTTTTTTCTCCAATGTTAAACAAACCTTTGATAGGTGCAATCTGACTTTAGAATTTTTTCATACTAGGAAAGAAAAATTATACCCTATGAATCCCAGAACTCCCTCCTCTACGGCCTTCCTAAAATCCATAAACCCAATCTCCCTATTAGGCCAGTAGTATCATTTGTAAACTCACCTTGTTACAACTTGTCAGCTTGGTTAAATACCACACTCAGAGATGTAACTGGTTTCAGAAGTACTTATTCCACAAAAAATTCAGTAGAGTTGACAATTTTTTTTAAAAATATCTGCATACCAGAGGGTTCAAAACTAATTTCTCTGGACGTTAAGAACTTATTTCCAAGCATTCCACCTGATTGCCTTGATCTAGTCAGGTCCCTTTTGCTTAAGTCACCGCTTGATAGATTTATTGTTGATGATCTTTTAACACCCCTCAAGCTAGTACTTGATCAGAATTTTTTCGTTTTCAACAACAGGTTTTTTAGACAAGTTACTGGACTGGCAATGGGGTCTTGCCTCTCGCCTCTTCTGAGCGAGATTTTTATGCACCATTTGGAGAAAAGGATTGTCAATGGGAAGTTTGATGCTTTTCTCACTGTTTATAGGAGATATTTTTGTAGTATGGAATGGAAATGATCCAGAATTGGCGGATTTCCTCATTTCTATAAACTCTCTTTACGCAAATATCTCATTTACCATTGAAGAAGAGATGGAAGGTTGCCTTTTCTTGATGTGCTTGTTTCAAAAAATGCCAACAAACTTGAATTTGAGATTTACCGGAAATTCACCACTACGGACAATGTCATCCAATACTCCTCAAACTCCCCTTATTCCTACAAATTTGCTTCTTTTAATTCCCCTTTCTATCGCCTTTTCAACATCCCCGTTTCTAGAGAAGCTTTCCTTGATGAACTAAATGTAATTAAACATATTGCTTTTAATAATGGTTTTCCACTTGATATAATTAATCGCCTTTATTCTAAATTCTATAATAAATATAAACTCACTTACAACTTAATCCATCTTAATAATGAAAATAGTCACGTTTTTAGATCAATTAAATTTTTTGGTAATATTTCTTTTCACAATTGCTTTTAAAACTACAAACAGTTTAAAAAGGCAGCTAGTTAGTACAATAGATAAAGCAGATTTCTTTTGAAAATCAGGGGTATATTCATTAGGATGTAATGACTGTAATGCCATTTACATAGGGCAATCAGGGAGAAAAATTTCCACCAGAATAAAGGAACATACAAGTTTGGTGGACAGGTACAGGGATACTGACATGATTGAAACTAAATAGGCGTTTGCAAATCATTTATTGGCCTCCTCACATGGTTTTTCTTTAACTCAGGGAGGGGATATTTTGCATGAGTGCTCAAAAGGCAAAAAACTGGACTTGTTGGAAAAAATGGAAATAACTAAAGCTAAGAAGAGCCCTGTCCTTGTGTGTGTGAACGATATTTTCATGTTTGAACCTCACCTCATTTATAACAACCTCTCTCAAAGAATTTAAAAAGTCTTGTCCTTTTCGATTTTATATATTTTTGGTTTTTATTGATAAGATTGGTTACTTATATTCACACCTATTAATATAGTTTGGATTGTTCCCCATGTTTGATTAAGTTACTTGGTGGCCTATAGGTTACTCGCGCGCCTATGAATCTAAAGATTGCTGGATCGTTCCCCACTGGTGACATTTTACATTTTTACTTTTTTAAGCATACATTTTTATCTATGGTGGGAATTGTTAACTTAACCTAGTTTTCCTTTGTTGTTAGTTGTAATGTGATCTGTGTAGGTCTAGGTAATGAGGTTTATCATAATTTATAAGCATTCTTTTTGTGAAAAATATCTTAATGTATTTTTTAGGCCTGATGATGCTTCGATAGGAGCGAAACACGTGTAGCTTTGAACAAATTATATGGATTTGATGAGACCGTGACTTTGCGTTCTTACCTTTGTTTTGTTTTTGTTTGCTCTCTTAGAGAAAAATGGATGATACGTTTCTATATATAAATAGGCTGCTGGCAAACGACATCAACATATGCTGCGTTCTCGATTTGGTTACTAATTATCGACCGGCATTATTTTTTCGGCGTTTACTAGTTTGAATAAGCAAAAAAAATTTCAGATTATAACATTATACTTAATTACATATTTTTATTAATATTTTCCTAAATAAAAATGAGGGGAAAAAGCCTAATTTTGGTATCAAATACTCAATAGATGTTTCACAAATATGTCGTCTTTCATATTATTATAACCTATAAGAATGACACCTAACACGTCTGTGAAAGGAACGATTTGAATTTCCCTTCTGCCAATATATGTGACCCACTTCAGACTTTCACATTTTTCAGTAAAAAGAAAATCTTTAATTTTATTATTAATTATTAAATGCACTGAAATCCTTCAAACAACCTTTTAATCACAGAACACAAATATAGAGAAATGCGTGATGCCTAATGAACAGACAGAAATTCTGTTGACAGCTTTATTGACGTTGTTGACAGAGACGGGGGCAACCATCTTGGGTGGCGTGTGGCGGGAAATTTAAGCCTGATCTATTGCAAGATATTTAAATTTGAAGTTATTTGCAGAATTGCAAAAGTTGATGCGTTAACTGACGAGTGATGAGATATATTTAAATAGAATTTTATTTTATTTTAAAAAAACAATATGCTTATCAGTTTAGAAATACCCACATTTAATTAAAATCGTTAATTTTAAATGTTGAGAAAAAATAAAAATATTGCATCTCAGACATCCCTCATCACTTTAATCAAGAATTAACACATCAACTAAAATATTATTTAATTTAAATTTGGTTCTCAAGACATTGCTTATATTTAAGATATTTAGCTATAGATACTTACCAAGAATTATAAATTGGCACGACAGATATGGGACCAAATTTTAAATAAAAAAAAACAAAACTAAATTGTTTTAAATATTTTATTTTAAGATGAATTAAAATAAACTTTTTTTGTTTCCATAAGTGTATAAAAGATTATAAGAAACATGTAACAAACATACCTAAATAAAAAATTAAACATATATATATTTTTAAGCATCTATACAATTGTAACAAAATAATATATATCCACATATTATGGAAAACAAAATATAAACTCTTATATTTAATATTTTTAATAATTTCTTTTATATTAAGACAGAAACTGAACCTCTTGAAATAAATCTGGCTTCTCATTGTAAATAAGTTAATTAATAATGACTAGATATAACACAAATACACATGTACAAGTTAATATGCATGTTTTTTTCCATTTAATTTTTTTAGTATAAGCAAATAAAAACAAAATATGACTTTTGATTTTTGGTTAGTCACAATCGGGTAAAGATGTCACAAGTCAGTGGGGTTGTTTCCAGTAAGTATGAAACATGAAATATAATAAAACATATTAAGGCAGTATATTGTGTATACAATATATCCTAATCGGGTTAAAATTAATTATCTTAATAAGTATTTCATCTTAATGATTCAAAATATGTAAGTCTTTATTATTACTAAGTATTGATTATCACAGTAGTTGTGATCACAATTTTATTAAGGTTCTAAATAATACTTTTAAGGGTTTTATATTAGTCTATAATTTTACTTTATATTTTTTAGCTAATGACATGATTTTAATTAGGGTCAGTAAATAAAATAGGACTGTAGGAAGCATAGCATTTATTATCAAAATGTCTCAGGTAATTTAGGTATTTTAAAAAAATAAGATATTACATACTAATCTTCCAAATTTCAAATCATTAACTAAAAAGTTAAAAAAACAAAATTATTCTGATTGTGTATCATGAGTATTAAATGAGCTTATTAAAGATTTTTGTTTTTTTGAAGGCATTTTAGATTGTTAAAACTTTTTCTGTTTTCTAGAATGACCAACACTTAAAGATTGTTGTTGTGGTTTTAAAGTTGGCTTTTGATTTCATCCTTTAAATATTTATAAACCAACCAAAACTTTTTCTCTAAATTGACTAAATGACCACGGCTATCCATAAATGTGCATAACTTAAGGTGGATTACGTCGATTAGGGAAATCAGTTTTTGAGAAGGATATGTGTATGAACAAATAGGTGTTTCTACTCCATGTGAATATCATTTCTACTCAAGAACCAGAAAAGGGTTTGGAGCAAACTCGATAATTGGTGACATTTTTAATCGGACTTACATGACAGACAAGATTTTTGTAAGAATGGATTCAATGGAAATTAAAAAAATCTATGATTTCTGTGACTGTCTGGGCAATTGCATGAATTTGCATGAATATCTTAATCTAGATGAAGACAAGGAAAAGGAAATACTTGATATTTTCCCAGTTCATAAAATAATACTGCAAAAAAAAAGTTAAATTGAGAACAGTGACATAGATATGTCCAAAATAGGATTAAATCTATAATTATATCCTGGAAAATGATAATACATCCAAGATGCACCTAAACATTATTAGAAAACACTTAGGTATGTCATAATTGAAATTTACCTGTCTCCTGCTCTATGTAGTTGCACGATGATTCGACGTTGGCACGTTTGTAAAATAATTAATCAACCCAGGACTCAAAAAAACTACAAAAAGCTATAAAATTACTTAAAAACTTTAAATTGGAAGAAAATCATGAGGCTTCGAGGCTTGGCTTGTTTTCCTCCCAAAGAGAACATACAATCGTCAAATACGACAATTAAAATGTCACTATTGTCATATTTGATGTACGTCAAAAATTAGACAATCAGAATCAATCGGCCATATTGGGTGGCAGACTCTTCCGCCCCGCCACATTCAACCTTCATACCGGTGTACTAATATAATAATACTATACGAAACGTACACCATCTAAATGTAAACAACGAGCGAAGTTGCCAAGTACCTTTATCGAAAGAATATTTCCAGGCGATATTTACAGCATTGCCGTTCTGTGTGGAAATTTGGCGATTAAAAAAATGCAAATTAAAAATATCAAATATGATTAGTGATTAGTATAAATATAGTACAAAATAGCTTTGGTTATTAAACGAATATCACTCTTTCTTTTGCTTTATAATAAAGAATGTAATTCAGTTTCTGCTAATCACAATAATTTATTATTTATCACTTTATTTTCTTTTGTTAAAATTGAGTAATTTTGGTCACATAGTGCACTGTCACCAATATTGGCAATAAACACAAAAATTATGTATTCCAATACATATACCGTCTCGTTGTTAGGGGAGATATCAATTTTCTTTTTTTACAAAAACATTGTTCACGTCTGATTATAGAAGTTAGTTTTATATAGAAAAAATAAACACAAAAGTAACACTTTGGTTGCAGAAAAAGCAAAAAAATCCAAATGAAGAGTCCGCAAAAAAGAGGTTTTACTGTATGTATTTTTTATGTTAAGTCAATTAACATTTGTTTTGATTTTTGTCAAATTATTAGTGTATAACATTTTTAAAATGACAAAAAGTTTATTCTTATATAAAGAATAACAAAATATAAAGCTCAAGATAGTAAGATAAGACACATCGTTTACAAATAATACGTTAATTTTCATAATAATAATATTATTAATGACAATAATGGTTGGTGTAATTTAAAAATAAAAAATGTAAATTACTAACTTTGTATAAACAGCTAATTTTTATTAACAATATTATCATTGGCAAATGATTGTTAAATATTTTCTTAGAGGCCTTTTTTAGTGCTTAAGTTATTTAAGATAGCATATAAGCTATATGACCGAAATGTCGCTTCATCCAATCTAATAGGTCTTTACCCTATTATATCTACTCTTAAAGCGAAAAACTAAAAAAAAAAACCGTTATTAAAAAAATATCTATAAAGGGCACGAATTGTTGCAAACTGTAGATTATATTTTTTCTTAAGGTCACTTCTAGTCTCAAATACAAGAAGTTGTTAACTATTCAAAAGGTCATAAACCCGAAGAACAATTAATAAAACCTGCAAGTAAACATCAAAAATAACGACAGTTTAATCAGAAACAATAAATCAGATTATTATGCCATAAATGCCAGAAAAGGTTGCATTGGAAATGCTCTTATTCTAGGGATTATTAAATTAAAATAATTTATTAAATGCTTTTAATCTTATAAAATATTGCTTTTATGGAAATTTATTATAGGTTAAGTGCTTAGCACTGCTGCTTTAAAAGCAATAAATAATTAATTCGATTGAACAAAAAATATTGTTATGCGACTATTACAAAATACATGTATTTCGATAGAGTTTTTAATAAAGGAATAGCTTCATTTCGAAACAAGTGCGAGAATGTTCATTCTTGCCCTTGTTTTGGATGTAACAGTGGCGTCATCTAAAAGACAAGCTTCAAACCATAAATTAAGGATTTGAAGCGGTAAATGATCTTACGGAAACCAAATAAATAATGTGTACCATTTTCACTTTTATATTGTGGTACTGAATAAGTTGAAGAAGATTGAACTTAATTGATATTCGTTTAAAAAGTAGTCAAAAGTGTAATAACATTCGTAGAACCATTCCCCTTACCTAATTCCTTCTGCAACAAACCGCTCTACTTGCATAGAATTTTGCCTAATTCGTATGTTTTATAGAATATGTTATTCTGTTTTAGGTGTGCGAAGGGGATAAAGTAGTAATTGACGTAGAAAATCACATGGAAGGTATGGAAACCACCATTCATTGGCACGGTGTCTGGCAACGAGGCTCTCAGTACTACGATGGCGTACCATTTGTAACGCAATGTCCCATTCAGCAAGGAAATGCATTCAGGTATGTCTCAAAAATGTATAAAAAAATCATTATCTTCGAATAAAATAAATGTATTATTAATATGCCGGCGCACAGGTGCACGTATTAACCTTAAAATTACCGGACGCTTTACCTGTCAACTTGTCAAGACACTTTTTATTTATGACTGGACACAACAATTACCTTTTTAATGGATCCGTATTAAGCCAGCTTACTGAATATTGTATGAAATTATTAAGAGATTTTATGGCCGCAGGGACCAGGCGTGATTGTTTTATATTGCTGTAATTTCTTACCTTTGATGAAAGCCTGATGTGACAGTTGTTATGATGAAGTTATTTTCAGGTTAAATATAAGGGGTTTCACGCTAGAATAAATTAATGTTATATAAACGTTTCTGTCTTGTGTAAGAAATAACGTTTAAACATCACATTGATTTTCGTAATAATTATTTTTTAATTTTTCTCTGAATATTTAAATGCAATGGCTTATACCTTTTAATTACTATATTTGCAAAAAATTAAAAGTTTTCTTCCAAAATCGTTCCAATTATTGGTTTTAGGATTATAACATATGACTTTATTACCATGTTCGATATTGAAATTCCAGTAGTCAAGTTTTAAAATAAATTGTTCAAAGTGCTTTTTACTTCTTTTTACATGACTGTTGTTAATTGCTTTAAGTATTTTTTTTTATTTTTTTTTATTGCCTTAAATTTTTTTTTAAATCCATATGAAATTATTATAAATATTTAGGTAATTGGCTTTTTTACTTTTCATTTTATTTTTATTCTTATATAAGGATTTGTACATATACAAGGTGACACAAAAGGTAAAGACTTGATTGAAAATTAGTCAATAATGTTGGATTTATTGCAAATATTGGTTAATTTTCTGTTTTATTAGAAACAGTAGTAGTATGTAGTAAAATTTAATTAGCACTGATAGTACACATATGTCCAATATCAAATGTGTCCTTGCATAATTCCTACTTTTGAACAGTTGAAGGGTACAGGGAAAAAACCAGATATGTAATTTCTTTTCACATTAGAGTAAATTGAATTTTAATGTTCAAAACCAATTATTTTTATTTCCAAAACGAATATAAACATGTAATTTACATAAAACAGAAGTTAATATTATTATAACATATTATGACTATAGTTTTTTGGTTTAGAAAAACTAAATACGGCTTTATTGCAAAAAAATCTGCATCACTCAGGGAACAAAACTTTTGCAGGAACAAAAGCAGCAATGTCACCTGAAACCGACAAATACCAGCTGCTTTTATTTTTTAAATAAAAAAGAAGAAATAAATTTTTAGAATTTTTAATGTTTATTTATCAAAATATTATTATAAAGTAAGTTAGAGATGAGCCAGGTTTTGAAAAAATATCACGGCTTTTGGACTGCAAAACCTCATGAGGCTCATTAGGTCGTTAAACTTAGCCTTTGGAATTGGTAATGGACCTGTAAAAAAATACAAAAATTAATACATCTCATTTTCATTTAAAACTTTCTTATAACTTACCATCGTATACCGGAACGGGCAGCAAAAATTCTCCGCATCTTAAAGCTGAATTTCGGTCAAAGCGTTTTCGTATTAATCGAGACAAAACTGGTCCATTGTATGTTGAACGGTAGTAGATAAGGCGGCTATGATCAGATGATGCCACTATTTCCTTCAAAATCTGCATTTTAACTGCGCATTTTTGTAAATATATTGTGTCTAAAAATGATTTCCAATCCAGTATCATATTTTGTGACACACTCACTACAACAAACGGCGATGGTTTGGAGCGGGAATGCCTAATGACTTCTTCAAAACTCTTCCGGGACCTCAAAAGGGCTCTTCAAATCCCACAATCCTACATTTTTGTCACATTCCAAATAGGAGTGTCCTCTTATAGGGAATGGGATTTTTATTTCATTCAGATTATGAATTTTGTCGTTTACTACAAAATGAATAAATCGAAAAATGTTAAAGTTTTTATTTTGTCCTCCGGCACAGAAGATTTGCAGTTCTTCAACATCGTCGTCTGAATAATTATTGATAAAATGGAGAAGAAAAGATGCAACTTCGTTTGATCCTTTTTTAGCCTCTCCTTCATGATAGGCATAAAAAATAGATTAACCCGAAGAGAGGACTTGTACATTAAAGGCGTACATAGACAATTGACATTTATAATACACGTCGTTAGTAGCAATTTTAGGAATTTAAATATTTTTTGCAAAATCAATGCAGATGTTTTTTTTGCAGATTTTTTGGCTTGCCTTTTCCTTGAATAAAACGCCTCAGCCTTTCTTCTATGCAACTCGTTCATAACGGTTAATTCTCTAATTTCATCAGTATCAGTCAAACCTTAATTTGAAATTCATCACACGTTGCGCATGTGTCACTTCTAGGGTATCCAAAAGTAATATTAAATTCTTTATTAAAGATTGTTATGTACGTTTTATACGAGACTTTAGCATTTAGATGCTTTTCCTTAAAGAGGTTAAACATCTTTTTGATTGTAGGTTCTTCTG
This sequence comes from Anthonomus grandis grandis, assembly GCF_022605725.1. Classification (NCBI taxonomy): domain Eukaryota; kingdom Metazoa; phylum Arthropoda; class Insecta; order Coleoptera; family Curculionidae; genus Anthonomus; species Anthonomus grandis. Next base: position 12,042,209 of record NC_065556.1, read on the forward strand.
GTAAATAGGTCTTTTTTGTATCTTTTAGACTATAGTGGCTCTGACGACCCTTAAAACTTTTGACGTGGTCATATACCAAACCTTTTGTTAAGTCGTCCAGCTTCCTATGAGTTGCACTATGCTTTCCACGTCTGTCCTTAGGAGCTGCACCACTTCGTTTAAGGCTCCTTTATATAATTTATTTTATTTTTTGTAATCCCATGAATGGAACAAAAAGCTTTGGCACACACCGGAATATCACCATCGCGAACTCAAACTCGATACGCATAACTTGCATCATGGAAACTGGCAGTATTCTCGTTTTGACGAGGTCTTCTATGCTGGACAGGTAAGACTGTAATTAAACCAGCTAAATAATAATTTTACTCATCGAGAGCTCAGAGCATTAAAATGTCTCAATATTTATGCTCTTTGCGCCTCATTAAGTACCTCAGAGCACTTTAATCTTGAGCAATTACAAGGCTGTCCAGCTTCATGAGTGGATAACTTCAACATTTTAGAGACCGGTTCTCTTTCTTTTCTTTGAAGGCATAATTTTGTTCTCAACGGATCCCTCCGAATCACTATTAGCCATAATGGTTTATTATTAATCACACAGACAAACAAGAAGTCACACTTTTGCGGTTACAATAATACTGGCACGTTTTTTAAAAATGAATACAGCCGGTTTGTTTACATGACATCGCTGGTTTTTTCCCTGGAGGTTTGGACTAAGCTGGTTTTTATTCGGTACGCTATATTTTAGATACTAATTTACGCAAGACTATGGTGGTTGTTTTCCGGTTTTAGTACTCTAAAATAAGCGTCTTCATTCGAAGAATTTAATGGCGCCTCTACCGAGATTTTCAATAAAAAGTGACATATCTGGTTTTTTCCCTGTACCCTTCAGTTATCATCAAGTTATCACTAACATGACCCAAAAATTTCTCTTTTCCGAAGAGTGGTGTTTCCTTAGTTTCTGACAAAAAATTAAAAATGTGAGTGAGTTTTCTTGTATCAAATTAATTATAATTCCTATTATTTTTTATTGCCGGCAACTCCATAAGCAGCATTTGTGATTACCCCCGCAAATATGAATTTTTGTCTTGCTCTATTTTAATTTTCTCTTATTTCACTTGTTCATAGCTTATGCGAATGTATCTTAACAAAAAAAGGACTCTTCTTTAGGGCAAAAAAACATGACTTGCTTGCAGTCTATTGTCTTTGTATATGGTCATATTTTGATACTTTTATAAGCATCTTTTTAAAGCAACCATCTACTCATTGCTTTATGATATCAACTTCAATTTATTCGTTAATTAGACCAAAGTCGAAATGAAATCTCCAATTGGCTCTACCTTCACTTCTCCGTGACCAACATCTTCTAATTATCAGCATATAAATTAACTCGACTAAATGTATTTTCCAATTTTCTAACAAATCAAAATTTCTTAATATTTTATTTTAATAGAGTGCCTGAATTTTAAAAAATACAGCTACAAGGATTTTATCTTAAACGTATGGTTGGTACATGTTGATCAATTTTACTTACACGCTTAAAGGACTTTCTAGTGGGTGTTTTACTTAGGAAGTTTCACAATGGCACTACTAGACATAGCGAGAATATTATTCCCAACCTTGATGACGATAAAAAATGTACTGCACGCTTGAACAAGAGTAAAATTAGAATAATAGATAAACACGAACAAATCGACTCTGGGACTTAGATTATTTATTCATACCCGTATATTAGCAGAACTTAATGAGCTCTTTGATAATACGCTTATATTAATATCGATCTTTTAATGATTTACTATGGACGAAATAGAAATGTATATATTAAACTATTATTTGACGTAATATTCTTAATTTTAAATATTTTATGTTTTCTCCAGTTATTTTTTATTTTATTCTCTTAGATGCAGCCTACAAAATTATAGCAAATTGTTTGCGTAGAGGCAATCATTTTTGACTATCAAATATTTTAAATTTATTATTTTGTTCGAATAATGATTTTTTTCTTATGTTAACAGTCGCAAAGTACAATCTTAAGTTAAAATAAACTACCACAATTTAACAGTGCTGATGTGAATATAACACTTTATAGTGAAGTTGTATGTGTGCTCATCCAATGAATTTATGCTGTATAGCAGGATTTCTGACGTTGGATTTAAGGATATCTACACTCAAACGAGTAAGGCAGTAATAGTAGTCTAAGTATGCTTATGGTGGGCTCATTAGTTCCATAATTTGGTTGATGAAATGCAATATAATATGTCCCACCTCTGCTAACCCCTCTCATTATAGGGACAATAGGTTTATTTGGTTATGAAAGTTGAGGGCTTGGTATTAGACCAGAAATACTTTTAAATGCAAATAAATGACAGCTATTTGTTTTTTAAAGAATTCCAAGTTCAGCATTAACTGTATAGAGGCATAAGGATATGGAGAATAAATTAATATCATAATATAAAGTCATACTAGGGTGCGCAAATACAGAATTCCAAATTTAGGTCAACTAGGTTGTATAATATTTCAGATAATTTATTTGGCAAAACATAAACAAAGAGAACTAAAAACTCACTTCTTTAGACATGATGCCTACTTTAGATATAGTACTGTTTTTTTAATTATCTATAAAAAACAAATACACATATTTGTCTGTATATTCTAAATTATTAAAAGAGAAAGTAGGTTAAAATCCGACTAAAAAAAGTTTTGCTAATTTTTGACTAGCTTGTTTAGCTTCAATTTAAAAGAAAAAGATCAGTGTTAAAGAAGTATCGAAATTTAATATATAAATTCTATTTTATTTTTGTAGAACTTGAATATACTCTGTGGACCAAAATAGAGCTTTCGAACGGATCTAAAGTAAAGTTAATAATTTTTTGCGAAAAATATAAAACATGAAGAGTTAATTAAAATTAAAATCTGAATCAAATTTGCTTTCAATAGGAAACAGACTACCGTTTTTATAGCCTTACTAAGGAAATCTTGCAGATTTACGGAAATTAATTTCATTTACCAATATGGCCTTTACTTTTATAGAATATCGGGACATTTGAATTTACAGAAACCATCTGCATCCATTTTTATATGGTCAGTATATAGGCCATCTAATGCATAAAAATATTTTTATCAAAAATTATTTGACACTTACACCTTAATCGATGTATGGCGGATTAAGGATCTTATTTTACTAATTTTTTATAATAACTATACCAAAGTCTTGATAAATATGATGGATGACAGGTCCCAGTTTAAACGAGATTTAAACTATCTAATAGACAACACGTTTTATTAATAAATCACTCGCAATAAAAAATAGTTTATTTTATTGCTTTAATTTAAACTATAAGAAGGAGAGAGCACGAGAGCTACCAATTTGATCCCTAACAATATTTGCATATTATGCATTCTATTTCTATGGCATTTAATTCGTTTTTATTTATGACTAAAAGCGTGTTCAAATATTTAAGGTGTTTCATATGATTAAGCTTAAATTTTGCGAGCATCAAGTAAACTTAACTTTTTAAGGCAAAAACACCAAGTATAGCATATGCTACAGTAAATAAACAGATTTAATTTCGCACACGCGATAGAATCTTACTTTATTTTTATGGTGTCGGTTTTGTTTCATAATTGTTTTAAAAACCAATGTGATTGTGCTATGTCACTTAAATAAACGTTACTCAAAGCGTATTAAAATATCAAATCTGATTTCAGTTTTCAGTGTAAGTACGTATTAAAAATGCCGTACCGATTTTCCTTTCAGAACTATGCAGATACGCTTTTTATTTCTGGTTATTGCAACTGAATTATTATTAGCCTATGGTACATTATGGAGCAAGTAGAAAGTACTGACATTGGTTTCCTAATATACCCCATTACAAAATATTTTTGACAATAAGCAAACAGTTTTGAGAGGGCAGAAATTTCCCAGTATGTAATGTATTAACAACACATTCTTGCTAATTAAAAATAGTTTTATTTATAGCAAAGTTATGAATACATGTGTAACCCCATAAAGCTAATAGTGATACATAACCACAAACAGTATAACAACCAACGTTGCCAAGTCGCTATCTTAAGCTGTATACACATAGTATCGACTATGGCGTGATAGTTGTATCACACCAAGCATTGCACTGAACGATATTAGATTCCTTCCTTCTTAGCTCAAACTACAAATTTAAATGATCAGGTGGTTTAATTTCTTTCTTAGGGCTAATGAGCTGTTGTTTTTTTTCTGTTTGCTCTTTAATTACCGACTCAAGATTATTTGTAGGTTCAACCATTACATTCTTCATCCTCCTTAACGTTAATCTTATTTGTAAATTTTGTTTCCTAAACATTATTTTGATAATCTAAATGCTAACCACTATTATTATCAGTAAACAAATCATCACTCCTATCAGAAATACTTTATATTCTCACCTAGTTTACTGATTATCACCGGTTTTACCCACAAGGGTTTATTAGGATTTCTATAATCTTTCATGTGAACTATTTCGCCCTCTCCAAAAACTTAAAAAGAAATTCTATGCCCATGGAAGTATTTCATTTGATTTTTCCTAGGCTTATCCCTTTTAGAACTGCTTATAAAATGTAGACGACTTTTAACTTTTTTGTTCAACATCAATTTGGACGGCATTTCACCCGTAGTACAGTGTGGAATACGAAAAAATAAATTTACTGATTAAGTTATTTATTAGATACTTTCATGTTTAATCACCTTATCTGTTAAATATTTAGTTAACGAATGTCTTAATTTTTTTTAACTGCGTTTTCTGCTGCGCCATTTGTCGTAGGAAATACTGTTGTTATGACAAAAAGCTTCAAATTCTTCACTAACGAATTGAAGACCATGGTGACTAATAACACCACGTGACTAATAAGTAGGTAGTCCAAACCTAACAAAACAATCCCGTAGTTTCTCTATTGTTTTTGAAGAACCTGTTGATATCATTTCATAAAATTCAGGCTATTTTGAATATGCATCCGAAATTATCAGAAATCTCTTATTTATCAAAGGACCAAGAAAATCAATATGCATGCGATCTAAAACATATTTATCTTTATCAAACTTAATAAATGGTACCTTATTTGATGTAAAATCTTTTATACATGCCTCGATATTTCTTACATACTGCTCGATATCACCATCCAGATTAGGCCACCAAAAATATTGTCTAGCTAATGCCTTCATTTTTACCATACCATTATGAGCCCCATGAATTAATCTGTTAATAACTGATCTCCGAATTTTGTTGGAATTATTACCCTAAAACTACACTAAATGTCTTCTTCTAAATGGTTTTAAGTCCTCCTCTAAAACTACCTCTGATCAGCCATCTCTAGTATATCTAAAAACCTTACTAAGAGTTTTTTGAAGTTCTTTCTTAATGTGCTCTCCACTAAGTGGTACATCAAATAGTCTGTCAATCTGATCTCCACTAATGGCACAACCAAAAAATTAAAATAATCATAATCTAACTTTCCGTTCTCTGAGAAACCTTTCTTTGAACTCTTTAACGGAAATCTCGACAGTCCATCTGCACCTCCATTTTAAAAGCCCTTTACGTATGGAAAGGTATAATTAAATCTAGTTTGAAAAAATGCCCATCTTTGTAACCTTCTTGCGGCAATTTGAGGAATACTTACCTTTATTCTCTTCCAAGAATACTAATAATGGTTTATAGTCAGAACACAGTAAATTTATTTCTGCCCAGAAAATACATAAAGGTCCTTCTCCATCTCTCGTTGACCTTCGTTGAACATGGAAGAGCCTGACCCTCCCGCCTTAGAAGTTTCAGGTCTTAAATACTGTTTATTTCTTGATTGGATATATAAATAGTTTACATTCTGATCCAACCGTTAAGTATTTAACAAAGCCACTTCTTTGTTCAATGCCACGTCAACAATATCCTTCAAACGCGGTCAAGTATAGACTCCCAAACCCTAACAGAAACCTGGCCTTTAAAATGTCATCCAGCAAGGCATTAAACTTGCATGTTCTGGTTTTATTTTTTATGCGAACCAACCACTGACGAAAATAATCCCCCTCATTTTACCTTAATATAGTTAAGGCAAAATACAGTACATAGTACAGACAATTGTTCAGGTCAAAAGGCAAAGGCAAATTGTTTAGACATATTATGCCATGCATATGCTGTATGATGCGTTAAATTCTAAAATTCAAAAATGATACTAATTTTTTACTAATAATAAATATAAAAAGGAATGTGCTTGAAACAACTAAAAAGTCTTTTAAACATAAACCACCGTCAAACGTTTAAAACGTAAAAAAAGAAAACGCTATCCGATACAGGATGTACCCTATTTTGGCTATAAAAACAGTTAAACTTATGACGGTTCCTTTAAAGCAAAAAAAACATTTTTACGAAAATCTCACTCATATAAATCATTTTGCTAAAAAAAGTGCTATTATGGACACAAAATTATTCTTGTCATATGGCTCCATGCACAGTTAGTCAGAATTTTTATGTTAAACGCCAAAAAAATTTACATAAAAAAATAATTTAATTTCGGGGAAATGTAAATTATAGAATTATAATTCTTTTTGGACGATGAACATGTAGCACAGCCCATACGTGGTGTTAAAAATAAGAGAAAAGAAATCATACTGTTCAGATAACAACACTTGAAACACATAGTAATAGACAAAGGTTAAACACAAATTATTGACTAGTGCTTAATAAACTATTGAATCTATAGTAAAAATTATTTTAATAAATTATGATTGAATATTCTCATTTTATCTTATTTAATTATTTTTTTTACACTAGTTAAATTTTGAACTTTAGATCGTAGACCTTATTCCCTAGATGGAAGGTAATAAAGGTGCTAACCATACACACAATCACTTTATTTTATTTATAGGATTTGAAAGTTATTTCACTTTGGTCATGCTTTATGGTATTTTTGTTTAAATTATTAATAGAAAAAAGTAAAAGCAGCATCAATAAATTGGTTATTAATGACGTATTAATAATGCTATAATACATATATTTTTTAGGAATCATGTTCTTATGTAACATTAATATATTCATTTTTACCGACACTGGCCTATTCCACAAGTTCTGCATTTCTAATATAAGTATACAGTGAAATATTACACAATAAATTTAATTACTAAATGCATCATGAATGACTTTATTCTCCCCAAGGCAATCTGGAATATGACAAATTAACCTAACGAAAATTGCTCGACTCCTACATGATCCCTCACCTTGAAAATTCTGCAATATATGTAATTATTTTTAACTTAACTATATAACAATTTTATTATTGACCTGATTTTTACCTTTCTAAAATGGTCATTCTTAAAACTTAGCCTAATGATGATGTATACCTGCTAGGCTAAACTACAACTACCCACATCTATAGTAGAATATAAAATTACTAGATGAATTGAAATTTTTAAGATCATTAATTTTATTTTGACTTTGACACTTTTTATTGAAATTATTTATATTGATACTATAGAGGACTTGTTTGCTAGTAAAACTAATGTGGGATGCATGAAGAATAGTTTAGTTGAAAAAAAAACATTTACATATTGCGTAGTAATATTTAGAAGTAGGAGATTTATTATGTCTCAGATACAGTTAAAATAGCATTTAGTATGATCTACAAATTATATGAACTTAAGTCGTATGTAAGGTTCAGGGCTTAAAAATATTGGTTAATGGTTCACAAATAATCAATTCACCTTTGACATTAAATAAATGTGTTCATTAGCAGACATCCTAGATTTTGGTTCCTTACTGGATTTAGAACAATATTAATTTAACAATATACAAAGTGATTTTTAAGTTGATACTTTTTTTAACTGTGTATAGAACTCGGTAAAATAAAAAAATTTTTCAAATAACTTTATTCAAAAAACCGAAAAATAAAAAAATTGCATTGCCAAAAATAAGTCCAATACGGTCCTCTCTAATTTAAATAAGTTGTTCAAAGTTGTCACCATTAACTTCAACACAACGATTTGCTCGAGGTAACCACTATTCCGTAAAGGCACGCAATAGAGAAATCGGTTTTTGTCTAACTGTTGCCGCAGCCTGCTCAATACGTGCTATTAGTTCTTCTTGTGTGTCGATAGGCGTCTTGAAAACTAAACTTTTCATATACCCCCACAAAAAAAGTCACACGGATTTAGGTCTGGCGACCTTGGTGGCCATGCAACTAGTCCATTAATTTCGGCCAATCCACCGATTTGGGTAACTTATATCCAAAAATTCGCTCACTTCTCGTCTAAAATGGGCAGGTGCTCCATCCTGCAGGAGCCACATAGCTTGCCTGATATTCAGTGGCCCGTTTTCTAACAAAAGAGGCAGATTATTTTGCAAAAACTCTAAATAAACAGCGCCCGTCAAACGATCTGGTAAGATAAATGGTCCAACAAGTATCCCATTCACAATTCCTGCCCACACATTAGCAGAAAAGCGGTGTTGAAAATTGGTTCTGCGAATTGCATGGGGATTATCAACAGCCAAACATGGGTATTTCAAAAATAGTTAATTCCGTTTCGGGTGAATATTGCCTCGTCCATGACTAAAATTTTGTTCGAAAAATGTTGATCATTTTCATGTTGTTGTAGGAACCATTCACAAAACTAAACTCTGCGGGAGAAGTCTTCAGGTAGTAGCGCTTGGACACGTTGAACGTGAAAGGGATTAAATTGATTCTCGCGCAATGTTGTCCATACTTTTGTTTGACTTAATCCGACCTGCCCTGCAACAACTCGAGTACTTGTTATTGGATCTTCTTCGATGAGATATAAAATTTGTTCTTCCCTATGAACATTTTCAGGTCTCCTTCCTCTTCCTGCATGCCCTCCACGATGTTCCCGTAAATCGCCAGTATCCCTAGCCCGTTGAATAAGATTTATGAAACTTCTGGGTGTAGGATGATTCCGCAAAGGAAAGCGGTCTGCGTATAATATCGAAGCAGCAGCAGCACTTTGAAGACAATCTCCATAAATAAGCAACATATCCACAAGTTCATTGTTTTCATAACGATGTGCCATTTTAAAGATTTGCAAATTTAAAATTAACAACAATATACCAAAAGTGTCTAAGACTAACTGATCGGTATAATGCGTGATCGATAATACAAAAATTCGAGCAAAAACTAAACATAAACAGACGATGAAAAACAAACCCATATTCACTTTTTTATTCTGTATGTCCCTTGTTTTCGAGTGTATCGAAAAAAGTTATTTGAAAAAAATGTATATTTTACCGAGTTCTATACACAGTTAAAAAAAAAATATCAAGTTAAAAATCACCCTGCTAAAAATGTTTCTTCTAGTTGAGCTCAACAGCAAAAATTGAGCACTGAATTTCTTTGGAATAAAAGTTAAATACTAAGCGGATACAATTTGTTCATAATAATAAGTTCACCTTAATCAGATCTAGTCTAGTATCAGAACTGCACCTTGAATTTTTCACTGGTCCATTAATAATATCATTACTTTAAATCAAATTTTGACACGCTGGCGTAAATCATATAAATAGTAATCAGGCTCTCATAGTCATTTAAGTTATGCAGAATATTAATTTGTTTTTTATTCTAAACCCGCGTTTTTTTATTATAACTCTTCCAAATAAATCTTTTGCATATGCAAATCGTCGTATGTATGAGAAAACAGGAAAAAGTATTATTTTATTTTATAATTATTTATTGGAAAAGTTTTCTTTCGATTGTTAAATATTATGTAATTTTTTTATATGCATATAAAACATGTTAAATAAGAAGAAGCAGACATATTTTTTTGGAAAAATATAATTAAATAAATATTTTCGGCATATTATGTGTTCTAAAGAGATTTCTATTTATACAAAAATTAAATTACACTATCTTTAAAGCATTTTAGTATAAAATTCTATATAAAAATAAATTTTATTAGTTAATAATCAATATCGTGGTGAATATTACATAAAATCTATTAAAATAATATGGCAGTTAATGAGAGGTAAAAAAGATATTGCTATAAATTGCAGATATTTGCTATAAAAAAACTTTATTAATTTCTAAATTATTATTGAATGGCTATGATAATTTTGACTATAAGCTGTAAGGTTTTTTAAGGCCAAGGGCTGATAACCCTTTAAAAACCCTTACTTAACATTTAATAAGAGTAAAATGAAGTTCAAGTATTTTTTCTTGTGTAAAGTCATACGTGAAAATAATTTTTTTGGTTCCAGCTTTCACCAAAATCCAAAGATCAGTGAGAAATTTTGCTCTCAGACTCAAATTTTTAATTAAATAGGTTTTTTACATGTTTTATTTTAAGTTTTTTTATGACTCCACATTTAAGAAACTTATTAAAAATATTTCATTATATATCAATTCGTACTCCCTTAGTGTGCTTCTAGTGTTATGCAATATTCCTCTGTTAATATATTAAAAACATGATACAGCATATTCTTTAAATATGTATCTATCATTCATAAAATTTACATTTCTCACCGTTCTACCATATCAATACAGTAGGCATGTTACCAATGAATATGTAGAATTAGTAATTTAACAATATTATGCCGTAGGCTTATGCTTTTATAACATTTTAATTTAAGTTTTAATTTAGTAACTTTGCAAACGACGTATGCTCAGACCACTTATTTTGCGTCCCGTTTACAGCATTTACAATATCCAGTACTTATAATATTATCAAAAACTTTATATACTTGGAAACAGATATTCGTAGAATATTATTATGTTTACAATGGCTGATTATACATTCATTTTTAGTATACATATTTAGAATAAATGGGCTCAATAATTTTCTTTAATCTTACGCCGAAGTAATAATTTAAATTTATTTGAAAATGCTAATAGGCTTAATTTATTAATCAGAGCATGTATCAAAAATTTAAAAAAAAATGGTTATTATGTAGTAACCTTTCAGAATTTTAAAACAATTCTTTTTTTGTCCTATACTTATTAACCTCCTTTTTTGCAATTTTACCAGTTTTATCACAACCATTACATCATTATTATTCCAAGGCAACATTAATATTATAACTCGACTAATTCACATCACTGGAAAACACACATTTTTTATTGTAATAAGGAAGAAAGTGTCAAAAGTGCATGTGGTACTAGACGTAACGCCAATTACCAACCGAGGTAACCGAAGAAATTTACTTCAGTTTAGTTTCCTCATAAAAATTATGCAAATAAATTAGGCACATTAGAACGAACATACAGTTAAATGTTGTGCTCCCGTGTTGTATAAGACGAGTATAGGTGCGATTTTATGAATTTAAATGCGGTTATGTGAGTTTAAATTAGATTTTAATTGCTGTTTTCTCGCCTAGCGATTTATGAGAACATAATATTTATTTTTCGGTTGAACGCTTTTTAAATATAATGAATGCACTTCCAGGTATCAATGGATTGCCGGAAATGCGGGTACCCACTTTTGGCATGCTCACACTGGTCTTCAAAAAATGGATGGTATATACGGAAGTATTGTAATCAGACAACCTCCAAATAGGGATCCGAACAGTCATCTATACGATTTTGATTTGACTACTCACGTTATTTTGCTTTCTGATTGGATGCACGAAGATGCTGCCGAGAGATTCCCTGGTAGATTGGCTGTTAACACCGGTAAGATCATTATTATATAAATCATTTAATATGCTGTCTATTATTATAGCTCAAAGAAATATGAAACCATTTTTTCCCGAAGGGTGCTAGTTTAGTTAAAAAAAGAGGAATAAGTAGGCTATACCTTTTTATGTATTGAAACCTGGTCAATATTGCGTGATATGGGAAGCATTTTTAAAGAAGAGAAAACTTGAGAATGAAATTGGATGTTGGTAGAAGTAAACTTAAAATTGAATAATATGTTCTGTAGATTTAGAAGATAAAAACTGGTTAAAACAGTTTTAATTTTCTTCTGAAGATGCTAACATCGTTAGCGAGACACGTTTTTAAGTGTTTGAAGATTAATCAGGGTAATTTTGAAAAAAATCCAGAAGAATAGTTGAAAAGTTGATAACCTCTTTAAAGAATCTTATGATATATCATATAAGGTCTAAGATTTTAAATCACTTGCAAATTTTGTATTTGTTATTGGCAGAGTTAATGGAAAAAAATACAATACAAATTTGCAAGATTAGTCTTGACATTGTATATTTAAAATCTAAAGGTATTTTGAGTTAAGGCAGATATTTGCCTTAACTTATATTAGATGTAATTTTATTTAAACTAGATAAAATTTCCGCATTTTTGTGATTAATAAAATTGCGTTTACAGAGGTTTAAAATTTTTCTTTGTTTCCGATGTTTATACGGGGAACTACATAAAAAATTTAAAATTTGAAAGAATTATTGTATTCCCTTTATAATGGTTTATAACTTTAATATTTTTATCAACGTTTCGTAAAGTCTAAAATAGAAAAATCCACTATACGCGTTTATACGCGAAATTAGGTCTTGGGTACAGATATCAAAAAGTTAAAAAAAGAATGATAGAGCTTCCCCTCTCCTTTGATGAAACATTGTCGTTCTCTCTCTTACTTAAGATATAGCTTATGCATTGCTCTTTTACATTAATGCATCAGTATTTATTTACCTATAAAGAAAATTTACCAGACATGTTGCCAAGACTATTGCCACCTATAATAAATATATTTTATGCAAAATATACAGTAATGTTTATTTATTTATTTTAATTTTCATTTAAAGTTTATTAAGTAATCTCTATTATTTTGTAAATTATGAGCCTTATCAAACTTCCTCTCCAATTATGCAACCACCATTGCCAATATTATTAATTTTTCAGAAAATATTACAAATTAATCTATAAATAATTTAATTAGTGTACTTTTAAACGAGTTCTTCGAAACGTATATTTCAAAAGTTTCCCTTACCATAAGTCTTTTAATAATTTAAGCGTGACTTATAGCTGCAGGTAAATTATCACGCAAACTAAAAATTTCTTCACAAAGTAATTGTAAATGTAATAAAATGTAGTCTGCACGGCGACTATTGTTAATCTATCGTGCTTCCCATGTCCCTATCTAGTTGATAAGTTTGCGAACAGGATCAGATCCTTCAGTGGGAGCGTCAGCAGATCCTCAGTACTTAGCGTATATGTGTGTAAAATCCTGTATCTCCTGTGGCCTAATGCTCCACAATTTTCAATCAAATGTTCCATTGACACCTCTTTCTCACCGCAGAATCTGCAAATGTTTGTGTCAGATTAGCCCATTCTGTATAGGCGGCCGCAGGTGTAGTATCCTGTGCGCACCCCTACCAGCGTCCTTAAACTTTTTCTGTCCAATCTTAGAGCAAAATCCGCACTCTTAGTGTCGAAGTTTAGGATTTTTTTGAAGTTAACCAACCCATCGGTGCCATTCCAATGTCGTATTGTCCTGGACGATGTCTTCACGAGCTCTTTTTTAAGGAGACCGTTGAAACCAAAAAATCGTGTGGCTTTAATAACGTTCCCCTAGGCCGTTTTTTTCTTACGTAGTAGTGCCCAGTGTGCCCTTCGTGCCCTGGTACCCAGACTAGAGTTATCTGATTTCGAGTCTCTAGATCATTTAGTCTGATGTGTTCCAGTAGTAGCCTGGACCTGTATGTGCAGCCGCTCAGGCCCCTAAGAACCGATTATCCGAGAATATCTTAATCCGTATTTCCCTGTGTTTTCTTCCGAATAGGATTTCCACAGTTTCCAATATCGCATATAGTTCCGCTTGAAAAATTGTTGTATCCTTACTCAGTATTGCTATTCCTGCCCTTGGAGCGTATTTCATACATTAGTATACCACATTTACAATCCATCCTGTAACCACCTTCGGTTTGCGTACCGTTCTTCCCTTGTAGCGAAGAAGACCCTGTATTTCTTATAGAAATAGTTTACCGGGTCCCTATGGTCGCCTGCTTGAGACATATCAAGCATTAGCCAGATTCCCCTCATGATCTACAGATAACCAGTAAGGTTGCCCAAATTTTTCTTCCTGTAGATAGAGATTGTAGCCTGCTCAGTCTCGATATGGTCTGTCGGACTGTCTTCTGCTCGGTTTTACTCCATCATACCAGAGCCTCATATAGCACGGTGGGTTTCACCATCTGTGTATATATCTTTTAGGTCATTTTGGGGCTGAATCCCCAGGATTTCGGAAGTAGTTCTCTTCCCGTCCAAAGGTTTCTCGTAGCCCTTTCCAGTACTGATTCGAGGTGCGGTTCCCACATGAGTTTTCTATACAAGACGAAACCCAGATATTTCACTCTCTTCTGAAAACGATCTCGATACCGCACATCCAGAGACTGGAGACGTTAATCACCCCTTTTCTCGTAAATGGTGCAATGGTCGTCATCGCCGAGTTTATAGATAGTCCCAAGATGCACCATTCACATGTCGTGTTTAGGACATCTTGCATCTGTTCTGCAATTATTTCCTGCGAGGTTTCTCTTGATTATTATGTAGATATCAACCGCACAACTGATGGTCTTAGGCCTTCTTCGATTAAGGAGTCTGCTCAGATCATTCACTAATACAAACCATAGAAGAAGAGATAGTATCCCGCCCTGTGAGCATCCTTTAACCGGAGTGACACTGAGATCCATGAATCGAAGTGAGGCCCAAATCGATCTTTGGTTCGGCATGCAGCTGACCCATCTTCCTATGGCTGGATGAGATTTTCTATTAGAGAATGCTGTTTTTATTGCAAGTTTTAATGTCCATGAAGTATACTATTTCCTTAGATTATAAGGTCTTTTTGAGATCCTCAACTGTTTTACGCCATAATTCAATTCGCCTACTCTTCTGATAGGCGAATTGAAGTCCATGCAACGGTTTGATGGATAATACTTTCATCCTGAGACTAGTACGATCCAATATTGGTCCAATAGTATCTCTATTGTCTTCAACATAAAGGATGCTTAATCCATAAAAGTCAAAGCATTATACTTTTTGCTTATTTAATGGTTATCGAATGCAAATTGGAAAATATCGTGGAAAAAAATTTAAACAGAAAAGGAATTTTGTAATCATTTTTCTTTAAGATAATTTTACAAATTATTTTAACTCAAATGCGAAAGTTTCAATCCGAACTTAATTTTGATTCTCCGTCGCCTCCACACTATACCTACATATGTACCAGAGCATATTTTAGCATATGATTATGTTAAGTGCGACAGTCATCTTTATTTCGTCAACGTTTGCATAGATCATTTACTTATGTTACAATTTATTAAAAGCATTTACTACCTAAGTATTAGTATGTATAGTTTTATATTAATTTATTTTAATTAAGCTTATAATATGTTTATCGATATTTTTTTTTTTTTTATTTTTTTTACATATGATTTTTTACTACCTTAATAAATAATAAATGTTTCCCTTATCAACAATAGTAAAAAATAGGTAATAAGGATCTAATTTAAATTAGTTGGGTTCTTAGCTTGTCAAGAAAAAAGTCTCAAATCCATAATAAAATGCACAGCATGCATATACTTTTTATATTTAAGATATGTAACTTTGGGCATAATATTTTAGAATTTTATATTTAGCCTTTATCTTGGCAATATTATGTCCTAAATAATAATTACTAATGATCAAGGCTTAAACATATTATTTTATTACAGGTCAAGATCCTGAAAATTTACTCATCAACGGAAAAGGTCAATTCCGTGATCCCAATACCGGTTTCATGACCAACACCCCCTTGGAAATTTTCACGATGACTCCCGGAAAACGGTACAGATTCCGTATGATCAACTCCTTGGCGTCAGTCTGTCCTGCTCAATTAACAGTCCAGGGACACACGTTGACTCTTATTGCCACCGATGGTGAACCTGTCCATCCAGTTAACGTGAACACCGTAATTTCTTTCTCAGGTAAATAATTGTTTGTTTTCCTTTAAAACGGCATAAAAGTAAAATTCGCATTTATGGTAGAAATCTAGATAAAACGTAAGCACGTCCATCAAATGCCGGTCACAAGCAAGTAGCTTCTTTAGTTCTTAATGTGTCTGAAATTAACTTTCTCATCAGATCTGTTTGATGATTGGTAAGGTAGATAAAGCACGTGCAGACGTAAAAAAAATTAAATGGCTTGATAATATGAGACATCTTAGTTTATGGAAACATGATTTTGTAAGAGAAGATACACATCGAGATAATGGCTTTTTAGGTCCAATTGCATTTTTTTAAACTGTTTATATAATGCTTACAAGTTTAGAATATATTTATTAATTTCGCGGATAGTTGTAATTGACAAACGTTTCTTAGAGTATTTGATTTAAAGTAAATTAATTATATTAATAATATAAGTTTTTCTTGCTAGAATATATAGTATGTAAATTTAATCTCTTTAACTTATTTTTAAAGCAATTTATATTTTTACTCCAAGCCATTGATTCTGATTTTTTTTTAATTATTTAAAGGTGTTTTTGTTAATATAGCCTTTTTTTTATTTTGTCAAAAAAATAAAAAATCTTAAACGTTGTATTTAATTAATAAAAAACCTATAATCAACGACAAGCCAAAGGCGCTTAAGCAGCATAAGAGAAAATCTATCTGTCGCCTTTTATTAGAAGCTAAATATAATTTTCTAGTCAGTCAATTCTGCCTTAAGTAATTGGAAAAAATTTCGTTAGACTTTATTGAAGGCAATTCTTCCAGGCATTATATTTTATTTTTTCTTGCCCGAAGGTTTTTTAATTCAAAAAATAATAGCTTGGTAAAATCAAAGGCTTTGGAGAAAAAAAGGTTCACATTGATTTACTTCTCTAAGGCCTTTGATAAAGTTAACTTTAGGCTATTGCTATAGCGAGAACACTTGCCTTCATGACTTCAAACCTTATATCACTAAAAAGTAATTTAAAAGAGAAATTAATATACATAAGAGTCCTTTAATGGAGTCTCAGTACCTAAGGATTCTCACTGCACTTCTCTACTGCTCAATCTATTCGTGAATGTTATTAAAGATGTAATTACTTCTGGTCTTGTAAGTATGTTTTCCGATTACCTAAAAATTAACATAAAGATCGAGCAGTTGAAAAATGTTGGTCTAAGAGCGATTGATACATATCTTTTGAGATATTGCTGCATATCTTTTTATAGAGGTTTAATGAAACTAAACGCCTCGTATAAATTTGATGAGCCCTAACCCAATAACAATATGTAAGTTTCTAAGAATTTGAGATAATGGTTCGTTGAGCTTAGAGTTTAACGTATAAGTATTGAGTGCTATAAGCAGATACATTTCGCATTTATAGACTCCTATACAATTTAAGCTCCTGTCGTGCCTTTGGTTAGATCAAATCTTGAACTTTCTCTGGATTTTCAGTATTCTGGTCTCCCCTTTGTCAAAATTTACTAGATATAATAAAGAAAGTACAGCAAACATTTTTCAGATATTAGAATTTAGTGGTATTTCGTAGGTAAATTGGTCAATTGGTAGAGAAAACTATTTGTTCCTAGCCATAGCCTACCCGTTTCGAATTCTATTTAATTAATTTTTAGGGCTCGCAGTCGAAGTTCTCTCTCATTAAATTAAAAAAGTACATCTCACATTTATAAGAAGGTTAATATTACAGTTAAAGGGCGGTTACGTAGAGGAGGTATTATATTAAAAAAATTATAAAATATATAATGATGTGAACAAACCGGTAGACTAGAAAACTTACTAATGTTAACTACTCAGTAGTAAATTACGACTTCGATCCCTGAAGATGAATGAAATATGATTCGAAACCTTGGCTAGAAACAAATAGTTTTCTTTAGCACTTGACCAATTTGGTTACAAAATACCACTTCTAATTAAAATTCTTTGATCACCAATTCACAAGAAAATTTCTTCCAGATATTTCGGCAAAAAGACTTGTTAATCTTAAATTAGCCAAAGGCATTATTAATGCCCTACAACTTTCTTGTATAGTAGGTTTAAATGTTCAAGTCAAACCTTATACAACCCAATTAACAATTTTTCGACGCGAAAGAAGTTAAGACAACGTTGCGTTGCAATTTGCAACGTTGTCTTAACTGTAAAGACAACCCCGTTTTACACCAATTTGAAAGAGATTTTTTTGGTTGTCTCAACGTAACTACCCGTTAACTTTCTAAACGCTTTTGCAACGTTTTTAAAGTTAATGATATTTGGACGGATGGACGCCATAATGACAGAAAAATTAATTACTTTTTTAACAATAAATAACAATAATAGATAACTCCAGTAGGCAGCTACTCCAAAAATACAACCTTTTTAATCCATCTTTTGAACAGTCCTTATTAATATTTGTTTTGTATGTAGTTTAATATAGTGAATTATACGGGTAATATACCCCTTTTTGAAAGATTTACAAGCACTTAATTTATAAACGGAACATGGTTTCCTGTGAAAAGATGTTATTTTAGCCCTAAATAACACGCGCGGCCTGAATTTATAGCGAATTACATAAGAAACCCGCTGTCGTTGTCCCTGGTTGGCCTGAAGCAAGAGAAGAACGGATGGACCTAACCTAAAATTTTAATATTTCAATTATTGTTTGCAGTTTGTTGCGCGTATGCAGCACGTTTTTTTACAAACTTTAATAAACAAAAACTTTAACTTTTACAAAAAAATTCATAAGCTCTCGAAAAATATAAACTCAGAATGTAATGTTAACATTACATTCTGAGTTCTCATTGCTGCTTCTGCTATATAAATCCTAAGAAATAAAACTTTCTAAAATTTACCATTGTTTTTAAACTGGTTAGTTTCTAAGAAAGGCTATAAAGTAGGATATAAGAACCATGAAGGAAACCATTTACAAAAAGTAAACCCAGTATCTTAAACTTTAAATATTTAAAATTTAATACAAACCTTTTCACTGCTATCTTCCGCCACTTCCATTGATTCTACATAATCCATATCAACTTCAGGTAAGCTAGTTGTAAGCATTTTTGCTTCCATTGCAAGTTTTTTTTTGCGTCTGTAGTAAGTTGCAGAATATATAAAGTCTTTTTATCTCTTATATCATTTCTTAAAGCAAAACGAAAATAATAAATCCCAATAGTATAGATTAAGTAGGTTATGTTGAATTGAATATTTTTTCTTCCTCTTATTCTCTCTACCTTTGTTTTTCATCTTCTTCCTAAAACTCTTAACATGTCAAAAAGCTCCCTCTACAGCGAAAAATGCTTAACACAGACGATCAGGTCATGTAATACCCATTCGCTAACGATAAGGTAACGTTGTTCTTACTGGGTTCTTGATTCGAAAACTTGTACACGTCTGCACGTCGTTGTTTTAAGTGTAAATTACTACTGCTACCATCTATAGTCAAAAAATACGTTGTAAAAAGAGCAGAGTTTTACAACAATTGCGATACAGGTGCAATACGTCGAAGTTTGGTCGAAAATAAATGTCGTTGCAAAACCAACTAAATTTTGCACTGAAAACGTTGCAACTAGGAAGCTAAGAGTAATCTCAACTTAGGTGACTGAAAATTTTTACTTGGGAACTTCAAACTTTTTCCTGCTTCTATGCATAGAATTAAATATGGCTATCATTCTACAATAATAATCAGATCCCTATATATAGTCTATTATATGCTTATGTCTATATTTATTAATACTCTCTATCTGTTTTTAAGAATAATCTCACGACTTTTAGAACTGTTGTCAATTTTCTTGCAAACCTCTGTTTGTATAAGGATCAACTTATTATTCTCATTACACGTTCAAGTAATGCATCATTTTTGTAAATATCACAACATAGAAAATATGATTCAATTAAATTGATATGTAATATTATTTGATTTGTAATACCATTTTTAGGTATAAATTCTGATTATATACTTAGCTACTGACAGTTTCACAATTTTTGTGCTTTTTCATCACAGGAGTTTTTGAAATATGCCCTACTTATGAATAAATTTTAAAAGTAGTAGAAATATCAATCAATCATCTCTCTCTACTGCGAAAATTCTTAGCTGATTATTTGCCATTATCCTTAAATAAATTATTTTTACTATTTAAAAACAATAAAATGTTTATTATTTATATTAGGAAACCTTAAAAAGTGGTTTTCTTCAGATTGTAATATAAATAGCATTAAAACTACCTTCCTTGTCTACTATTTGAATTTCATGATCAAGACTTACTTTTACTGAGAATGGGAAAAACCCAGATGATCAAGTCTAACTTTTTTTTTGTGATTCAAGAATTAGACTCATACTTTTTTTTATGTAAACTACAAAAATTGTGTACATATGTCAGGCAATATCAAATATTTATCTGGACCAACTTATAAGCTAGATTCATAGAATATTAGTTCAAAATATACCTGTTATATACCTTTAAAAATCTAAATTCAATGTACTCCTCTAATGAAGTAAAACTATTATTAAAATAGACTTCACTTTTGTAAAAAATTATTTATCATGTGTTAAATAATTGTTGCTTTTCTTTATATATAACAATTTTTTTAAAAATATGTAGACATAGTAGTGTTAGAATTTGACAATGTACCAAAGCCTGTTTACAATCACCCTGGTAATCGAAACCAGCCAATAATCCTTCTCTGCAGTGCAAATAATCCATGAGCCCTCATGGCTGACCCCATGCCAAGATCCCATAGGATAAGTGTGTCTAAACGAGGGCAAAATAGGTATTGCGCAGTATCTCATGCGATACATCTTTCGATAGGCTCCTAAAAACATATATTTATACCTATATCTGTATCTGCTAGGTCTTATTTTCTTTTAACACTAGCCTGTATGTATAGAACCAAAGTTCAGCCTTCACCTGTGCATCCCTAGATACTGAAACTTCCAGTTCCTTTGTATTCTGATTCAACTATAGTGGTATCATCAAATAGAGCAAATCGAACATATTGTTGCTTGCAGGCAATTCATTTATATATATTAGAAATATAATTGGTCCCAGTATCGAGCCTTAAGGCAGAACTGCATCTATTACTCCCTCTGCCGATCACACTGCCCTGCTTTAGCCTATTTGCTAAATAAAAATAAATCTACCATTTTCTAATCAAAGATTTTTGATATTATACGCAACAATGATATTGGTCTTTAGTTTTCCGCTTTATTAACCCATTTAACCCAGAAACTATATTTTTCCGAATTTGTATATTTTTTTCTTAAAAATGGTCAATAGAAGGTCCCATAAGTCGAGAAAAAATCATGATTTTTTTTCAATTTCCAGTTTTGGAAAAAACGGCGGTCCTTTTAAAAGGACGGTAGGATAAAGGGCTACTATTAGAAAAATAAGTAAAGACTTAAAAATATGTTTATATATCTTACAAAATGCTTAGCAAAATACTTAAAATTTAAACTTAAAAACAAATTTGTATGATAGTCCACAAAACAGTTTTTTGGGTGAAGACCAACTTCACATTTTTGGCACACAAAATTTGCTTTTTTGTGGCACACAGCACATTTCCGCTGACTCTCGTGATATGTAACTAAATGATTTAGTCTATCGTAACGTGAGAATTGGAATGCAGTTTTTGGCAATTTCGAAGGTCCTCTCTTAGTTGTTTTCCTGTACGTTTCCAGCAGCTGTGTCCCTAGGTCCCTTCTAAACTGAAGTTGGTCAAGAGTACCACCATTATTCCTATGGAGTTGCCGCGAGTTTTGTGAGGCCATGTCTACACAGTGGGAAAATAACGGAAAATACCACTTTTTACCTCGTACTGAAATTCTATATTGGCTTATGTTTTGGTCACTACGGTCTACACCTCACATATTTTCGTTGTATGCCTTGATCAATTGAGGCTGATCTATATAAACATGCTTTTTTTCAGCCTGTGAAAATCGTTTGACCTTATTTACTGGCAAAACTGAACATGCATTGGTGGCTAAAGTAACAACGCTGTTGTCATTCCATTTGCATAATGCGATTTCATTATCGGCAATACCCCATTCAAATGTACCTCGTGTATTTTTCTTCAGAACTGCCGCATTGCTAAATGGAGATTGTGGGATCCGGTTTTCACGTATAGTACCAGTTGCCTTGATGTTCCTCAATTTTAGCTCCTACATATTAACAAAAAAATTGTCAAAAAATATGTGAAAGGGCTGGTAAGGCATTTTCTGTAAAACATCTGCATATTGGAGAACAACTGACGCTCCCAAACCCAGGTGTTTATATTTGTCCGGAATTTTTGTCGACGCACCTTGGTAGGGATCAAAATAAACAATGTATCCAAGGCGTAGGGTACCTACCCAAAATTTATGCCCCCACCTTATAGGCTTACCTCGAATAAATTGCTTACCGCTATGTCTCCCAAAATACGGTATCTTGGCCTCATCAAGGCTGTGATTCTCTTCAACTGGGGCATAATCAAAAAATTTTTTATTTAGGCTCTTGAAAAGAGGACGCAGTTTAGAGTACTTGACTTTTCTATCAAGGGAAGTATTATCACTGCAATGAAGATTACTCATTATGAATTGAAATCTATCTCTGGAAATAGCGGTATATCCACAGTTGTATATCCACTGACAAGTAACATCCCTATGAAGCAGTACATCTCGTCTGCAGTAACGTTACCGGGGCGGTTTTTTTACTGTGCATAAATATTGGTAAAATTGACAATTTCTCCTACCAAGTTCTCATCAAAGAACAACTTGAAAATATTTCCAGGGGAGCGATTGCTTTGTGCAGTTTGAACTGATTGCCATTGCGTAGACTCTAAATCTTTATTGAGAGTATAGTCAAACGTCTTTATGTGTTTAGGTCGCCTTTCAACAAAAGTGGACAGTAGTAGATCGTTATCACTGTTCCAGTCGTCTTCACTTTCTACGTCAAATTCAATTTCCGCCGGGGCCCTTAGTTGCACTCCGGGTAAATTATTTGGTACTACATTGTCTTCAGCCCCAGAATCTTCATCGGCATCGCAGTTTTCGTTGGCATTTTCGGGTGGAAAAATTGTAATGCCTGTAGGAATATCCAACGTAGAGTCATTCTCCAATTCCTCTAAGATTTCTGCCATGGTTAGTGGCTTTTTCCAATACCTGTAAAAAACCACATAGTAGTATATAATCCTACCGTCCTTTTAAAAGGACTCGTTAAATTGAACGCTCCTGGATTGATCAAGAAGTGTGAAACATAACCACAAATATATAAAAAGGTCAGTATGTTATATTATTTGTTAAAAACAATCAAAACAAGAACGAAAAAATAAACGAGTTTTAACAGATCTTACCGTGAGTCACTCATTGCAAAATCACTAGAAACACAGCGTGTTTTATTCGTCACTATCGATCCAAAAATTAACAAAATCCTAACAATCGCGATTGACCTTGTTTAAGATGTTAACTAAATATAATGTGACACTGGCGACATCTTCAAACCGTCAGCTGAATCAGAAAAATACAGGTTTCTTTTTGAAATCCTTTTAAAAGGACGGTAGGCGTAAATGGGTTAATATCACCCTTTTTAAAATTTGTCACCTAAGACATCAGAAAATATACTCTTTTGAAGATAAATATTTATTATTTTGTGAGTGGTGTAACAATTAGATTTTTTATAGACTTAATTAGTTTAACATTTAACACATATATAGTTTGGCTGCTCTTATTTTTTGAGTTCTGGAATAATGTCTCTGACTTGATTAAAAGTTATTGCTTCAAAAGAGACTGCATTGAAAGAGATGAATTTTAATCTTTTTTACTTATGCCCAATACAGTCTTATTTTGTTTATATAGGTTAGCGATTCAGATTCATTAATCAACTAATCTTTCTCCAGTATCTTAAATAGAAGACACAATTTCGTTTCTTCGAGTCTTAAATGAAGTTTTCAAATGCTCAGCTTTTTGGGCACATTGTGAAAACTCGAGCAAATTGCTGGAAGTAACTTTTGGAGATTAAATTTTTTTTTTTTTGGATATCGTTGCTCTTTTTGTTATTTTTTTAATAGTTTAGATAAAAGATTGATACATACTTATAACTCATATAGAGTAGTAAGAGTCTAGAAAGATATGCATTTTTCAATTTAATATTGTCATACTTCAAAGGTTAAAACATTATAGTAGACTCCCCATCATATTTTATGAGAATAGATGGCATCCAACAAACCTGATGGTGAATTTTGTTTTATTTTGATTTGATTTTTTTTAAGTTACATTGCCCAAAAAAAGGTGTAGCGCCTTTGTAGAGCATTTTAAAACAAAATAGTTTAATTTTATTATAGCCTTTGATTATAACATTTTCCGTTTCAAGATGTCTTTGCTTTGACGGCCACAATATAAAATTAAATAAATAATATCTTCCGCGTTCCTCACCGCTTCCCCGTAGTTTCTCGAAAGGATATGTAGCGGAGCCTTAATTAGATCCTTGCGCCTGTAATTAAATAGATGTATTTTAGAAATTACTGATTCGTGAAAAAAATACGGTAAAAGTACAATATTAATAGATTTATAAAACAAAATTATTATAAAGATGATGAACTTGAACGAGAAGTTTAACACCATTGGTTTAAAGAAATTTTCCTTTACGTATCATATAAAATTACTATAATTATAGAAATATGAATAATTAAAATGTATATCATAAAATATCGCAACACGCGACTCTTTTCTTCATAATAATTTACTTACAACTTAACGCTAATAATCGCCACATTATTAATTAATTAGTGATTGCTTTTAGCGCATTAAATCATTATTTATGAGACCTTCGGTATTTTTGCAATAATCATTATAATTTGTGCAATGAAATTACTGTTTGATCAATAATTATCCGCTGGCGACCGCTTTTGTCATGCTATATCCGCTGAAAAACCACGCCCGCGAATTTTTAAGATTGATTTTTTATTTTAATTATACCAGAGGTTAACTTAACGGGTGTTGAAACTATTAAGTCGTGTCATATTTGATTGGCACAAGTATGGTGATTCAATTTGAATTTCCATATTTAAAACGGTATTTATAAAAAAAGGCGATTGACATTTATGAAACGAATTATTATTTTACCTTTTATGTTCATTACAATTATGAAAGATGAAATTAGATAAACGATCGACGTGACTCATGCAGCATGATGTTGTCTGTTTGGAGAAACGTCTTAATACTTAGCGGAATAAATCAGGATATCATTCTCGTTATATTCGATGTCCATACATCTTCTCACCAACTAGTCAACATTCAGTCAACGACCTGTCTTAGATTTCCCAATCTGCAAATACGGCAATTAAGCATACATGCGAAGCCCTTATCGTAAAAATGTGCCTTATCACCAAAACAGATAAAATTTTTTATTGAAAAATATACTTTTTGTTCCCTTATCTACTGGAAAACGCTATTATTAGTCGCTGAATTTTAATTCCTATAAAAAGTTAATCGAAATCTAACTAATGAAATATCTCGGCTAACCTATTTCTCCATTTGATTCCAATATTATATGTCTGAGTCAAAATAACACCTAATTAGTGCAATACAAATTTTTGGGTTTTCAGTCACATCGTATCCAACAATAGCAATATATTCCCGACGACCCTTACGAGGATGCCGAACGACTTTGGTATTAGCCACAAAACGAGTTTTTAATTTTATGGACCACATTCAAAATGTTTTCCTCTGAAAAGATCCAATTTTCGTGGCAATAAATTTAGGCAATGCATAAAATGCATTGCGCCTTGATTTCCCACTTTCATAATAGGAAAAATCATATTTACATAATCATACATTTAGCGAAAAATTAATACAAATACAAGTAGGAAATAATTATTTCTAAGCTTTGACTAACTCTTCTGAAAACCATTTTCTATGTTTTTTGGAAATATAAGTTTTATTTTTAAAAGCCCAATCAAATATCTGCCTAAATATTGTATAGTATGCCTAAATACACCTATTGGAAAATTGCTTTTGTAGCTTTTGAGCTACCCAAAAACCAAACTCATAATATTTCGCTCAGTCCGGCAAACACAACAATTTTTTCCATTTTGCCCAGTAACTCAAAGTAAACAACCTTTACCATCTATTATAATAAATTAATAAAAAAAATTCCTAGTCTATTCCATCCTTTTTTTCCTCTAACTCGTTCTATATCTCTGCAACTTATTTAAAAAAAATAAGATCTCAGATGCAGATACAAGAAGCACAGCGGTTAAACAAATCAAATACCTTTTTTCGTTCTAACAAAAATATTGAGTTACTTTCTATAACCACATAACTTAAAATAACACTAAAGGATAACACAATAAAGGACATTTCTAACTTAAATAAGATTAAAGTGTTTTTAACAACAAGATTACTTGCACGTTCGGTTTCCGGATGACGTTCTAAATTAGCACATGACTTTACCCTATGTGTCGTTTTGTGTTTGTGGGATAAAATCAAAAATAAGTAAATTAATTTAATAAGTCCAGGCGTCTAGCTGAGCAATTCCTGTAGGATCTATTTACCGATCTGAAAAGGACTATTTAGATAATCTGTAACAGCTTTAGGCTTAAGAACTGCCATAGCACTCACATCATTTCTCTTCTTAATTATTTTAGTGTAAGTTCATAAAAATATATTGGAAGTAGATTATAGCGGGTTTTCTATTCAAATTAGGAGGTGGTCGACTGATCTTAAAACAAATGATTGTCCAAGATATTGTAAAAATGTTCGTTGAAAATGGGGTTTATTACATGTATGTGGATTTCAAAAACACTTCGTTATAGATGGGGTTTGTAATACTTATTCCTAGCTCCAATGCTCATCGCAGTTAAAGTCTCAGAGGCAGATTAGTAGAATAATATTTCACCACTTATATTAAATTAGTTAAACAACTGAAATATGTTTTTTTTAAATTCAGTAAGTTAAATTGCGTTTTAGTTCTCAACTTATTCTTAGGCACTTTTAGTACGTCATGCCATTTGTTTAGCATAGGCACAAGTTTTGAAAACAACATCACAAATATTTAAATAATTGTGATACGAGTGAGGATACCATATTTCATTTCATAAATAGGAATAAAGTGATCTTAATGATGAGCTTGATCGGCCAAGATTAGAGAAAAAATATTAGACTCAGGTTTGCCTAAAACATCCCTCTTATTAAGTAAACGTGTTTACTATGTTTAGATCGTCTAAATGAGAATTTTTTTTTCATAATTAGGGATTATATTGTTGGAAAGATATTTGTGCAGCAAGTCTTCCTTCGTTTTAAATATCGAATTTACAAGTTAGAAAGATAAGTATTTTTAATGTAAAAATACGTGTTGAAATTCTTACAAATTTTACCAATACAAGTAGTATTAGCGGTACGCCAAAAGATACTGCATTTTTTGATACCAAGGTGCCACTTGGTACAGATGTTCCTTAGAACCATTTAGACGATTTGGCCCGAAGAACACTCGAGATTTTCCGTGTGGGTAGATTTTTAGGGGAGTGGGGGTAAAAATTAAGAAAAAAAATTTGAAAAAAATTAATTTATCCTAGCGGCGAGATCTGGGTGTCAATTTCATATAATTTGAACCCAAGCAAGTTAATAATCTTCCCAAAAATGTAATGCAGATACTGGAAGTCTGTCAAAAGCCGCCATTTTTAAAAAATGGCCGACTTTTGATTGAATTTTGTCTTTAACCAAAACCGAGTCGTGTGAGGTGTCTAAACTTATGTTTTCCGGGTCAAGGAGTTCATTTATAATATTGTATATGAAAGACTGTAATAATATTTTATTATATATATTTATGTATTTTTATCCCATAAAAACAACGTAAAAATACACATTAACAAATAAAAATAAACAACAGCAACAAATAACACAAAAATATAAGGTTTAATATAAAAAGTAAATATAAGGGACGGTATAAAAATGTAGGTACAGAAATATGAAGTATCTAAATTATAAACTACTAAACTATGAACTATCGCCAAGTACGTCCCTTTTTTTTTCGGCGTTATTCCCACTAAAACAAATTGCACATAAAAATAAATATAGGAGGTTCGGTAGTAGATTGTATCGGAAATATTCAATAAATTTACCCTTTATTTGAGCAATCCCCCATACATGTTTGGCATGCAGGGGAATATGGCAGTCCCTGTCGCCGGCAGCTGCACCGAAGTGTTTGGCAGCCTGTCACGTAGCCACATCTATCTAAAGCACGAACTGCCTTCCAAACCTGTGGCAACTTGGACCACAAAACCTTCCAATGATTGACCTCAAGAACAAGAGTCCATCCCCATCCTTCAGGACTTGTGCAATTTTCCTTTACAAGATTTGCACAGCCCCAGATGTGACCAGCGACATACGCTGCTCTCTTTATGTGCTCCTCCAATGCAGCGCGTGTTGGAGGAATTGAAGCTAGGTGTTTATCGTCTGAAGCAAACATCTGCTTTCTCACCTTATTTATAACTGGACGTGAATCCTGAAAAATAAATGTTTAATTTACTGTGTACTATTTTCCCAGTACATTCAAAGATAAAATAGTCTTACCTCATTTGATTCCGATGTGCATACGCTATACAGTTTTATGGTGAATTTCTCTCCGCATATACGATCGGACTAATTTCGGTTTGTGGGTTGCATTCTCGATGGCGTTCTGCAATAATAAGTGGGTTATGCCCTTTTTTTCTTACCTCTTTAGCTTATATTTTATTGTGAAACTTTTTTGATAATGGAATGAACTCACTTGCAAGTGTAACACTATTCTTCCGTCATCCTCTTCCATATTCAAGCAAGAAACTCCGTTGAGAGTTGTCAAGTCGGAATGTGATGCCACAATTGTGGAGTCAACATTCGTCACAAGCTGAATGTCTTTAAATTTGATGAGAAGCGTACGACTCAAAAATCGAAATAGATCTTCCTTATTAGTATCGTTGCGTAAATAGTCTGTCCAGTCAAAAGGCAGTTTATCTATGAGTAGATAAAAAATTTGAATCTTATTTTTCAGAAAACCTTAAGGCCGGAATCTTTTATGTAAAGTTTGTTTATTTACCCTTTTCGGGAAGATTTACACGGCGCACTCCAATACCACGAGCAGAACGGGTGGCATGTTTTAGGCTATTCTGTAGGTACAAGTCCCATGCAATATCCACGCATCTCACACCATGATTGGCAATAAATGAAGATCGAATGTAGGCCTCAATCTCAATAATAGGAATCGCGCAGGGGTCACGGAGCACTGTCAATGTTTTTAAAGGGTATCACAATATTATTGTTTGATACTTTTTCGGCCGTTTCGCGGGAAATTTTACCGGGGTTTGACTCCACGTGATAAAATTTAACATTTTGCATTGGTTATAATGCATGAGTTATCTAGCTGAAAATCGCTTATGGTACATAGCGTCCATTTTGGATAACCGTAGGTTATTTTTAATGCCATAAATGAATTTCCTGACCCCAAAAACATAAGTCTAGACACCTTACACGACCCGGTTTACGTTAAAGATAAAATTCAATGAAAAGTCGGCCATTTTTTAAAAATGCCAGCATCTGTATGGCATTTTTGCTACTACCATTAAATTCCTTCAGTTCAAATTATATGAAATTGACACCCAGATCTCGCCTCTAGGGTAAATTTAATATTTGATTTTTTTTTTAATTTTAACCCCCCACCCCCTCTAAAATCTACCCACACGGAAAATTTCGAGTGTTCTTCGGGCCAAATCTTTTAAACAGTTCTAAAGAACATCTGTCCCAAGTGGCATCTTGGTATCACAAAATGCAGTATTTTGCAAGAATTGCCGTTATACCGCTAGCACTAAAGGACTCTATCCTAGAAAGATCTTAAGGCAGCAGACCTTACTTACGTTTAAAATATGCAATGCAAACTCTTATCAAAGCTAGAATAAAAACCAAAACAGTACATAAATACTATATACCAGTCAGATGAACTAAACAGGGTGTTTCAAAAACAGCGCAAGAACTCAGTGTTTAAAAAAACACGTTTTTGTGTAGCAAAGTATTGAATTATTAATTGATTTTGAAAATATACTTTTGGGAATTATGTATAAAATAAAATATTTTGTATATTGCCGCCACGGCTTTGCTGGCATGTGCGTATCTTTTTGACGAAATTTTGAATAACGTTATCGTATACCTGTGACGGAAATTTTGACTTTCAATGCTTCGATGGTTGCAGACTTATTGACATAAACCTGTGAATTTAAATAGCCCCAAATCCAGAAGTCTGAAGGAATTAATGCCTTCAGACTTCTGGAAGTAGAATTATGACTGTCAATGTCGTAATAAATTATATCTTAACACTATGTATTCACGAACTTAATAAATATACCTGGACTACCAATTCAATGAAAAGTAAATGACCACTACTAGGGGGCCGCCATTTTGCATGATTATGTCCTTTCGATGTTAGTCACTTTGACATATTTTAGTTGTGCTAATTGAAACAAAACAATCAACGTTTTTGAGAGGTTATATTGACAAAAATACAAAATAGAAAGTTACATTTAGTTAAGAATTTAAGATAGTTGCCTTAGATCTGTGGTTTTTCTTGTACTTTAAGAATTTCGTTAAAATTTATGAAAGAAAGTAATCCTCACCTAAAATGAGACAAAGTTTCAATTAACTTGGGATAGATGCATGCACTTTAAAATTTTTGTTTTATTATTCTAATAATCTTAAATCTTATAAATCTAAACTTAAACTCGAATCTTATAAATCCTAATACCATAAAAGTGAGGATCTTCATTTAAATTTTTGCTTGAATTTACTTAACAAATTCAGTTAAAAACATTTGCATTTTCTTTCTATTTTTACTAGTACGACTTTTATTTTCCTTCTATGTATGTATAGTGTTTCCTCCTTAATAGGTACAACCATATATAAAAATCAAAATAATCAAAATATAGATGATTTTATGAGGGTTTGTAATTAGCAAGGGTTTATATAGTAAAAATAAACAACTCTATATATTATTCTGTCATAAGCAATACAGACAGAATGAATTCACTACAATTCGGTTTTGAGAAACAGTGACGTTTAAATAAGAATGGTGATACATAATTCACGTATTAAATAAGGAGGAAGCTACATCGCCTGTTGCCGACGATATACCCAAGTGTCATTTACAAATCGCCAAAAACTAGGCAATCTGCTATACACAGTTACACACACGTCAAACGTCAGCGTCGTCAACTTCATTATTGTCATTTAATATATTTTTTGTTGGCAACAATGTTCAGAGTGACCAACATCAAACCACTATTAAAATGGCGTCCACCAGGCAGTGGTCATTTTTGGGTATCGTGGCCATATGCATTGGCAGTCCAGGGCTGGGATTCTAAAATCACGACTCGATCTGAGAAAAGTGATTCTAAATTTCAATCGTCGGTTAAACTCGTTATATTCGATTTGATTTAGGTTCTTAGTATATATTTATTATTTTCCTTAATATTTGACAGATGGAAATGAAAAAGACAAGTCTTTTATATTGATAAACACCAAGATTTTTTAATTTATTTTGTTAATTTTTTTTGCCTCCGTGTTTTTTTATTTAAATATATGCCTATATTATTTTTTTTAAATAAAAAAATATCGTTTAAAACCACGACTATCCATTGGGAAATAATAATTGAATTCATGGAAAATTACAAAAACTTGTTGTGTTCATCCACTTTTGGTTTTAATATGGCAACATATATGAGTGATCAATAGGACCTATAACACCAGTGAAATTGGATCTCTCCATAAATGTTAATTTAATAATTTGTCTCTCATCTCTTATATTTGGAAAATTAATGAATCGGCCAGCAAGCTGATTGTCAATAATTTCAGTAATTTTATGGATCCAACGACGTGCAATAGTTTCGCTAATTCCAAAATTAAAATTTTGTCCAATGATTCTTTGGTAACAATCTATGGCATACAAACTTGACAAACTAAAACTGCCCGATCAATGGTAACTCTACTTCCTCTGCCTTTATTATTAACAAAAGGTTGTAGAAAATAGGGTCGAATTAGATCTTTTAGTTGTTGCGTTTAAGAAAGCTTCTTGATGTACAAATGAAAATCTGGTATGACTATTGATAAGCAATCAATGAAACAAATACATTTAAAAAAAAGGTGCTGATACATTATGCACGTATTAAATAAGGAACAAACTCTATCGTCTGGTGCATACGATAAATCCAAGCGTGTCGTCGACAAATCGTTAAAAACTAGGCAAACCGCAAGACACTCACGATTGAAAATTTTATTTAGAATCAGTCATATCGAGTAATCGTGTCGAATCGTAATTTTAGAATCCCAGTCCAGGTATATTTATTAAATTCGTTAATGTTCCATGTTATCTAACTCCCATCTGTCAACCTTCGATCTGTCACGTCAAAATCATGTGACATTATGGCTGTCAAAGATGGCGCGCAATTTAAATCTTGAGTTCTTATTAAAACACCCTTTAATTGTGAATCAGCCAAAGATATTAGTGTCGTAATAAATTATATCTTCACACTATGTATTACATTTGGTATCTACTACTATATTTTAAATACTAAAGGAATAAGAATAAAGAACATTCCTAACCAAAAAATATTAAGGTAAAATGAAAATCCTGCAGTTTTCCTCCACTTATTTATTAAACATTAAGTTTTTTTTTTAAATTCCCGACATGTTTCGGACACAGTGATGTCCATCA
Organism: Anthonomus grandis grandis; assembly: GCF_022605725.1. Lineage (NCBI taxonomy): Eukaryota > Metazoa > Arthropoda > Insecta > Coleoptera > Curculionidae > Anthonomus > Anthonomus grandis. The sequence goes on from NC_065556.1 coordinate 12,074,764, forward strand.
TCAGGGGATACTAAAAGGAAATAGTTCTAAACAAAAAAAAAGACAAACAGACAGAAAAAAAATTAAAAAATTAATATAGGGTACACTTAAAAAGGTTTAAAATTGGTATCAGATATATGCTTCAGGGTTTGATTCCATGTCAAAAACCCCTCTATTTATTATTATTATTTTTTTTCTTTTATTATTTTAAATTTTATTTGTTTACATTCTGTTGTTGACAAGAACCGCATACTATGCTAAAAAATATACTAAACTCAAACATAGGTGACATCTATGGGAGAAGTTCTAAAAGTACCATAGTATTTTTAGAGGCAAAGACCTAATGGCAATGCATTTTACATTGGACAGGTAGAGGATTTTCTACTCGTATCAAACATTGTAGAGAGATTAGGAAGAGCAAGACCGAAATATTTGCCCTACAAGCATCAAATCTAACTTCGCAAGACATGTTTATACTAACAGCTTTTACATTTCTGCCGGAAAAGCAATAAACTAGATCTGTTGGAAATAATCGAAATAAATAAAGCTACACAAAACAAATATCATTACTGTGTTAATGATCAAGTACATCAATCTTGCCCTTTACAATTTCTTTTATATATTACTAACCCGTTGCTTCCCTTCTTCACAACGTACTAATAATTATGTTAACCACACCATCTAATATGTTCTCTATGAGCCCTCTGCTTTCCTTTTGCTTTCACCAAAAAATTTTAGTAACACACCATCGGGTTCCATGGTTCTTATAGAACTTCTCCCATAGAAGTCACCTACGTTTGAGTTTAGTATGTTTTTTATCATAGTATTCGGTCCTTGTCAACAACAGAATGTAAACAAATAAAATTAAAAATAATAAAATAAAAAAACAATAATAATAAATAGAGGGTTTTTTGACATGGAATCAAACCACGGGGCGTATATCTGATACCAATTTTAAACCTTTGTAAGTTTTTCTATCTGTTTGTCTTTTTGTTTTTTGTTCAGAACTATTTCCTTTTAGTATCCTCTGATGATGGACACCACTGTGTCCGAAACGTGTCGGAAATTTTAAAAAACTGAGTGTTTAATAAATAAATGGAGGAAGACTGCAGGATTTTCATTTTGCCTTAATCTAGAACTCCACTGCAAGTAAAGACTATTTCTTCACCAGAAAATATTAGTATTATGATATACCATTCGAGTCATAAATCAGCTGGTTGGAACTATTCAAGCTCATGGAATTTTATAATTTTATACATTATAAATTATTAGTGTTTTAGTTATTTGGTTTTGTTTAAGGCTAATTACAAAAAAAAAACCCTTAAATATAGAAAAAACAATAAAAAAAGGAAAAAACTTTATTTACGCTTTTACTTACCTCTATTTCAAATATCTCTTTTTTTATTTTAGGAGAAAGATACGATTTTGTGATCAACGCGGACCAATCAGTAGGAGCTTACTGGATCCAAGTGAGAGGCTTAGGAGAATGTGGTATCAGAAGGGTGCAGCAATTGGCTATTTTGAGATACTACAAGGGACCATATACTCCATTCACCCAAGCACCTACTTATGACTTCGGTATTCCACAGGGAGTGGTGAGTATTCATGCAAAAAAATTTTCTTTATTTTATCGGCAATTTTATAAAGTACCCACATGTATATAAAAAAGAACCACAAAGGATCTTAATATTCAAAATTGCTTTGCTTTAAAGATAAATTTAAGGTTATTTTTTAAGGTTTAGCTTTAATTTAAGATATCAAAAATGAAAAAATGTATTGCTGTAAATAGCTAAGCAATAAGTTTTTTTAAATTATAGTTTTACAAAATGTTGTACATATTGTAAATTATGTATATAGAAAATTGTTACCCCCAATTAGGTACTTAATCCTTTGGACGCAATTTGTAATGAAACCAGAGCAGATGCCGTTTGTATCAGTCAATTGAAAAATGCCAGAGAAGTGGACAGGGCGCTGCTGATTGAAAAACCAAATGTGAAGATATTTTTGCCATTCAGATTCCACGTTTATACACCGGAGGATCTTTTTAATCCTAACAGTTACAACAGACATTTAGGTAAGAATATTTAATATAACGTTCGTATGAACTTCTTAACATATGCGCAAGCAAAATAAACGAACTGAAGATTAAAGCCCAAGATAATTACCTACAACTTTCAGGTAGAACACAGTACTTTCCGTTCGATTATGCTAAAGAACTCATTCGTTATTGCACTTTGTTTTACATGACATAATCGAAAGTAAAATATGTAAGTTATGTGAAAATAATTAATCAACTTTAGATATAGTGTCCGATTATGTCCGATGGGGGACAAAAGCAATATCACCGGAAGTCGCTCACGATTAATGGTAATTAAGTCAGCATAAAACTTAGCGAAGAAAGAAAGTTAACAATTTTTCGATACGCTTAATCCACTTAATGAAGGTATCAGATATCGTACCTTTTTAATATGCATTAAAGCTTAAGTAAATGCATTAATAGCATGCAGGTTTTTTAAAAATTAAAGCGTGTCTGCTCGACTTAAAGTACCGCGACTGACAGATGGGAACTCCCAGTGGATAATTTATTTCTTAATTATATAACTGAATTTATGACATGCAAATAAACAGATTTGTACTGGCAAAAAACTATGTCCTTTTGTGGGTTATTATTTACAATTTCGTTATTTGTTTGTTAACACTTTTAAATTTAATAAGTTTTATAATTATATTTCGTTAAAGCATTAGATAAGATAAAAGCAACTACTATAAAATTAATGGTTGATAATTTTGTGAATTGGAAATCTTTCCTTCCCTTCAGGGAATTGATGTAATTTTTAGTGTTCCAGGTATTATTATTTTTTCTGTAAAATTCTTTCTAAAAGAGAGTAATTTTGTTCTTTTTTTATAGATATCTTTTTACTTTTGGAAGTAAAATTTATGACGGTTGGTCATTTAAAGTTTCTCCTATCGTTTTTAATTCTACAGTAGATACAGTTTTTCAGACTTCTTTTAGGGACCCAATGACCTTATGGAGCAGCCGCCATTGGTGGAACAAAGCTACTAACCAATTTTAGTAATTCAGTTCAGGTCGACATTCATATGTAAAATTGTAGTGTGTCTTCTTGGTTTGTTTATATTCCGTTTTTTTTAGTTTTAACTCCCACATTAAAGAATCGAATATAAAAAAACGATTTTCAATCTTCAATCCACAAATCAGTCATTTATATTTTACAACAGTTTCGAAACTTCTGACCTGATGTGTATCTCCATTCTTTGACGCGTCCGCACTATTGTTAGGTACGAAAGCATCTCATTTACTCTTTTAGACATGTAGATTTAAATCTTGTAGACTGAACTACAAGATTTAGATTCAGAGAATTGTCATTATTCAGTAGTTAACATATAATTTTGGACCATCGTTTAAATTACATTATTGTAGATTATACTTATTCATTTTAGCTAGGAACGATACTTTACATCTATGCTGTTTGTCTACAGCCGCTTTTTTTAGGCTGAAATACTAATCATTCATGCGGTTTATCAGCGATTACTTTTTCGAGCTCATGTCACATGTAAAAATGCAAATCGATTTGCCTTGCCGGACTTTCGTATTTGACTTGGAGTAATTTGTAGTATCTATTTAAGAAGGATATTGTTAGATAGTAACTCATTGAAACATAGAAGTATTCACATACTTCTATAGTTATAGTTATGGGAATAGTTAAGTAAAATACTAGTCTTCTTGATCTTGTTTTAGGTCTCAGTATTGCATAGTTTTAAAATTTTATTTCACGTTTAATACATTTACAGCATGCACATTTCACTGTGTAACCTTTTTCAGTAGTTCACTCACACTAAATCCACTACTACCCTCTTTATAAATAAAGCATATTTTCTCAATTCCTAATCTTTGACGTATCTTGCATATTTCCATACTTCTTTAATATCTTCTTTTTTGGATAATTATATTAATACGTTAATTTGCTGTTTTGCTTTTCTCTGCTGGGAAAAATATTTACCCTCTTGGATAAAAGTTTTAAATAAATTTAGTTTTTGGTTTTACTGTTTTCACTGCTTCATAAAATTCCGCATCTTTATAGTCTGGTGACTTTTTATGAATAATTGTCCTAAGCAAGCCCTTTGCTCTCTAGTGACTAAGTCAATTGTGGATACCTTATTTATAAACTAGTAATTGAGTACTATATTTATCACTTAAGGTACTGAGTTTGTTCTTACATCATTCCTTTCCCATATTTTCATGCAATATAGTCCTAATTACAATTAAAATAGAAAGTCTTACATCAGCAAAGAACAAAAGCGTATTAACTAGTATTTTAAATGCAATGGCGCTATTTTAGTGCCAATACGCATTGTACTTCTAACTTAAATTTGGGACACTTTTAAAGCTTTGTGAACATAACATAAGTATATTGATTCGGCCAATGTCTCTCAATAAGCTGCTTAAGTGTTGTTTATTTATACGCGCTTCTAGATCCTTATTGTTTCCTATTTGACTTATTAAGCTGTAAGTAATTGATTAATCATTTTCTTCTGTATTAGTTAATAAAGCTCTTCAAATAAGGCCTCAAAGGACTTTATCACCTTGTGATTATAGGCTAATGACAGAAGACAGTGTAATTAATTTTTGTATTAATTTGATATAACAGATAAAAGTTTTAAGAGGATGATAGCGTTAATGAATACTTGTTAGTAACGTTATCAATAAAAAACGAAACTTTCTGTAAAATTGAATAAGATGATATATTATTACGAAATCTAAAAGAAATATCAAGAAGTAAATAGAAAATTATATCCAAATTCCAAGAAAGCTGGAAAAAATTCTAAGGTCATCGAAGTTAATATTATCTTGCAGCCTATATAGGGTGTTTCAGAACTATGGGATCAAACTTCTAGGGGTTGTTCAGTGCAATAGTAGAATCCATTTGAGTATAGGAACCCATGTCCGGAAATGTGTCACTACGTCACTACGGTCCTAAGACGCGTTTAAATTTAGAAAAAAATATTAATTACCTAAATAGGATCTGATGCATTTATTTTTACCTTTTGTATATGATATCATCACAACAATTGTTCAAAATGTCTTCCTCCAACCTTAACATGATTTCGGCGGACAACACTAAAAATTTGATCCTCGTTTTGAATGATTTCAAATGCTGCTGTTATTCGTCCAATTAAGTCTAGCTCTAATTCTACTGGAGTTTCGTAGACTAAAGACTTTACATGTTTCCACAAGAAAAAATCGAGCGACGTTAAATCGGGTGACCTAGGAGGCCAAAAACTGCTCCACCTCTGGCAATCCAACGGTGCCCAAGCCGCTGACCCAAATACTCGCGTACTTGTACAGCAAAGTGAGCCGGCGCTCCATCATGCTGAAACCACATTGTTTAACGTTTAGTGGAACATTTTCAAGGAGTTCTGGGAGAACTTCCTCCAAGAAACGCAGATAAATAGGTCCTGTTAACCGTTCCGGTAAAAGGTATGGCCCAATTAAATAATCATCAACAATGCCTGCCCATACGTTGACAGACCAACGATTCTGATGTTTTCTTGGAAAAATTGCATAAGGATTTTCTTCGTCCCAAACATGGCTATTCCTTGTGAAAGAGGCTTCATCGGTCCACAAAACATATCGTAAAAAATTTGGTTGTGCAATGATGTGATCCAGAAGCCATCGACAAAATTGAACTCTAGGATGGTAATTCTAGGCTGCAGTCATACCTTGAACTTTTTGGAAGTGGTAAAGATGGAGTTGTTGCTCGTGTAGTACCCGCCAGACAGAAGCGTTACTCGTATTCATATTCTTAGCGACGTCACGTTTGCTATTGGATGGTTCATCGGCAACTCGCTGAAGCACCTCTTCTTCAAATTCGACCGTTCTTACGGTTCGAGCAACACCAGCATCATGCATCTTGGTCTTAAACATGCCTGTCTCAGCGAGCCGCCGATGACCCGCAATAAACTTTTTGTATCCAGGATGCTGTCGTTCGGGATAACGTTTATGATACAACCGCGATGCTGCTCGTGCGTTGCAGTTTGTTGCTTCGTAGGCCCAATGCATATCCGCCAATTCTTGATTGGTAAAGTTTTCTATTAGCAATAAATGTTTAAAAATTGTAATGTATAAGATTTTTAAACATGACATTGAGAATTGACATTGATAAGCGTTGATTTTAAACAATTGTTGTTATGGTATCATGTACAAAAGGTAAAACTAAATGCAGCAGATCCTATTTATTTCTTATTCTATATTCATTTCCGGACATGGGTTCCTATACTCCAATGGATTCTTCTGTTGCACTGAACAACCCTTAAAAGTTTGATCTCATAGTTCTGAAACAACCTGTATTCATTATGCTAGATTCTTTTTGAATAATTCATTTTTGAATACCTCATGAATTCCTAGAATCATGAATTCAAATACCGAATAAATACAATTCGTTTCTCTTGCTTTTCCTATAACTCTTGGAATAAACTCTCTTTAATATCTTAAAATATCTAGATTGCCAACCGCATTACTACCAGTTATTTCCTTCGTGGAAGTACTTTGTAGTATTTGTAAAAAACACTTTTAAAGTATACTAAGCAGTAATCTTTTAAAGAAAATTAGATACTGCAAACCTTATTCTCTTAAGAAAAGAATCGATATGTAATTGACGATGGTTTAAAATTTTTGCACAAAAGATGGTATTACCAATTATTCTTTACTACCATATTCTCTTCCCCTTTCTTCCTTATTGCTATAATATTCCTTAATACTAAACCCTTTGCCAGATTTTGTCGTTCAAAACACTTATTAACTTATGCGCAAGACCTAAAAATGATCAGTAGGCTATGGCTGCGGACTCTACACACTCAAATTTTGACTATAATTAATCAAAATATTTGCTATGATAGAGAGAACGTGTAGCACGTTTATGACCTTAAATAAAACTGCTTTGTTCCAGAATCTCGTCGTTTCGGCCTTGCAATTTAAAAATTAGAGTTTTCAGGTTGTCTTTAAGGAATAGTAACTACAAGTATATCTAATAAAAATCATATAGAGATGTTTTTGTTCTATGAATTGTCATGTACTTGCTTTCCATTTAACTCTTAGGACGTTAAACTTGTTAATAAGTTGATATGATATTTATATGGTTTTAAAGAATGAAAGAGGAATAAATTCTCAATTTGCGCTTGCACACACTTAATAAACTATAAATTAAGAGAAGATTTTAAAACTGTAAAATTCAAATTTGTCTCTATTTAATTTAGAATACTAAAAACTCTCTGATTTAATAACCCAACTCTTCTAAATCCGTTTCAATCTTCACTCGTCTTACTCTCACACTTCTCATACTTTAGGGATTTCAATCACTCATAAAACATTATATTCCAATGCGTCTCTACCTCACATCCAAACAGTACAGATACGTACTAAAGACGTATTTTATACTCCACGACATAATGTACGTATACAGTACGTACCTTAAAAGACGTATTACGTACTATGGACGTATATAGGAGGTATATATATTCCGCAGAAAAATTACTCATTTATAAAAACTGAAAATATATTGCTCACAAAAAAATATATAAAAATATAAAACAAAACAACAGAAAAAAAACGTTTAGGATAATACAAAAAAAACATCATTTGTTCTTCGCAACTATTGTGAAATATATTCTTCAATTTTCTTTGTGCTTGCAATCCCTGCTAGTAGTGCTGCACCTTAAAATAAGATTTTAAAATAAGCAAATTATCAAATAAGTAATTCATTGCTACTACTAAATTTAATAAATATGCTCTTACCATGAATTGGGCTAGATCGTAAAAGATCCTTCCTATCACTGAGTGAACAGTAAAACAAAATTCAATTGTAACAAGATAATGTTATAAGTCGAATTTTGATAAATCCTAAATTCACAAGAGTGTAAACTTTAATTACAAAAGGATAAGCAAGCCATGACGCCAATATTTCCTAGCTGACTGAAAGAAGGGCGTTGGTTCTTGCATCTATCGCTTGTCTTAAACATTGTCAACAGTGTCAACGCCTTCATGTTGCCAATTACTTATTTGATAGTCAGTGGGAGCAACAAAAACACTGGGTTGGCTTTGCGACCGATCTTGATAATTTTCATATATTATTGTGACAAATACTCCATTATCGATAGTTTTTAAATGTTTTAAAAATCCTATACCTAATTACTTTTTGACCAGATCTACATGTAAATCAACTAAATTTATAGGGTGTTAGTCCTTTGGAAAGAGAAAATCTCGATTTGACAGTTGTTGTCTCATTTATACCAAATTCGTTGACTTTTTCTATCAAAACAAAAAAGCACGCAAATAGTTTTTTTTTTTCTGTTTACTCTGAATCGCGTCCGCGAGACGTAACTAATGTACGTACGAATTTCGTTTCCAAAAGTACGTACTAAATACGTAATTTTTATAACAATGAACGTATGAGCATAAATATAACACAAAAATTACGTACCTAGGACGTATGATGCTGTTTGGGCAGTCAGATTTGTACATATATTATCTTATTATTAGTTAAAAAACAAAAACGAATAAATATATCCCTAATATCAAAAACAAGGATTATTTAAAATGTCACATATCTAAAAAGATCACGCGTGAAATAATTATATCATCTTTACAATATTTGGCAAGCGTCATAGCTCAATTACTTTTTTAATTAACGCTTCCATTAAAGACAAATATGCCAAAAATGTTTACTATTATGACTACTGTCCCACTTACTGCAACGCGTAAAAAACTGGACCGCAACATGAAGTTCCTATACTATTAAGATCATATTTGGTTTGGCATAAATTTAAGCCATGCAAGTTACCATAAGAGACCAAAAAATAATTACTCTAAGGGAGTGCCAAAACTATTAGCACATTAAACGATTATTACAGTTACACAAATTACACAGTCCATTCTCGCGATTATCGCTTATGAAATCATTAGGTCAACGTGCACATATTCATCAATATTATTACCCTTGAGATAGTAATCTAGTTCCACAAATTGGCACACGTTAAAGCCACCTTTGGCGGGTCGTGTGTAGTAAATTGTGCATGATTATCACTCGGAGCGCTGTGACTTTTCGTACCCATATTCTTTTAGGTGTTTTATCAGATTGTCTTGAGAACAAAACAAATATTTTTAGTTGCGCCAAACGGAGACCACGTAATCAGTTTAATCGACGAAATCTCGTACATGGCTGCGCCAGCTCCGCTTCTATCTCAGTACGATGAAATTGACCCCGAGCAATTCTGTAATGGAGATAACAGACCACCCAATTGTGGACCTAACTGCATGTGTACCCACAAAATTGATATTCCATTAAATGCGATTGTCGAAGTTGTTCTGGTTGATGAAGGTAACATCTAGATAATAATTATTGGAACATTTGAAAAATATTTTTAATTATTTTAGTTCAACAACCGAACTTATCCCATCCGTTCCATTTGCACGGTTATGCTTTTAATGTGGTCGGTATTGGTCGCTCACCTGACACAAGTGTCAAGAAAATTAACTTAAAACACGCTTTGGATCTGGATCGGAGAGGTCTGTTGCATAGGCACTTTGATCTGCCACCCGGTAAAGACACCATTGCTGTACCAAACAATGGATACGTAATCTTCAGGTATGTTATTTTATATTAATTTATTAAGTTTTTTCTATATATAAGGAAAAATTAAGTTAATGCATTTTGCCTATATATAACCTTTCATATTTTATTAAAAATATTTATATCTAATTGCAAATATTTCAATATGCATTTAAAAGTCGCAAGAACTTTTATCTAGATTAGAAATCATAATAGAGTTAAATATACAAGGGTGTATTCACGCCGGTAACTGGGCCAGATGCATCTCGGGAAAAACGTGCATGCATGCATGCATTTCAAAATTAAGAATTGTGAAAAATTATCGATTCGAAGAACAGAGGACATACCCAACGGTTTTCCCGAATCTTCCAAATGAGCTGGCTAGTTGCCCTTTCCAGCAGAAACCATAACTAGGGGAAGAAGAAATATAGAAGGATGATCTGAAAAGTTTTAAACCATAACGTGAAGATGGCAGCACTTATCAATAAAAGATAGGCAGCGTACCCGCAATCTTAGCAACCAAATTACACCAAAATTTTAGCCATTTTGTAGTCGATGCCAGCCGCTTTTGTGAAATAGAGCAAATTGAGTAAATGGGATTATTAAATATTTGTTTAGCCAATACATCTACACAAATCGAAGATCGATATTGTACACACGTAGAATTCAAATAACAGGGATAGTAAAAGCTATAAAAACATTTTCAGAGCTATCTCAGCTAGCACAGATATGTAGCTGTAATGTAATGTTTTGTAAATTTAGGGTTATTAAACTTCTCGTGCGATGTACTTTTAATCTATATATATAAAAGAGTTTGTCCTGACTGACTGACTCATCATCGCAGAGCCCAAACTACAATAGCTAGAAACGTGAAATTTTGCCAACGGGTTCCTTTTATAATGTAGCCACCGGATAAGAACGGATTTTTCGAAATTCTGCCGATAAGCGGTAAAAAAATTGGGGTTATTAAACCTCTCGTGCGATGTACTTTTAATCTATATATATAAAAGAGTTTGTCCTGACTGACTGACTCATCATCGCAGAGCCCAAACTACAATAGCTAGAAACGTGAAATTTTGCCAACGGATTCCTTTTATAATGTAGGCACCGGATAAGAACGGATTTTTCGAAATTCGACCGATAAGGGGTAAAAAATGGGAAAATTGTTACCAGTGACCTCGAGAACTAAGGGGGCGTGGCTTCGGAGTTTCAATGGAGACTACCCGCACCAACGAGTCAATTGTGGGTTGCATGTACTATCTATGAGGCGAGGCTTTATTTTTGTGTATTGTGGGTTGCATTTACTATTATTGGAGGCCTTCTTCGACTTTTTTTTTTATTTTCACGTGAGCAACGCCGCGGGCATTTAGCTAGTGTAACATACATAGACCCGCGAGTACCGAATTTCCGACTGCGCTATAGAAAGTTATATTGAAGGCAAGTCGCTCTGACACATTAATGTAATATTACTTCAAAATGGTATAGGTAAATTACAACAGTATGTCACGAATGTGTAACAATGTAACTCTGAATGATTCAATCTATTAATAGACCATTTTATTGTTTTTATAAGGAATCACACAAAAAATATTTTACCTATTAGGACATTAAAGAAAATAAAGCGAAATTCTTATTTTATCAGAAAATATATCCTCAAGACTTTTAATACAGCTCAAACATTTAACAAAAAAAACTAACATTTACATTATTTCAAAGGTTAATTATTATATTATCTCCCTCGGGACAGGTTGTTCGGTATTAGCCATTAGGCCATTTAAACATTTAAAAATACAAATTAAAAATCTCACTCAAAAGACATTTTTGATTTAAAACCATTAGGTCATGCCTACCTCATCTTTTTATATTATTTGTATAAAGTATAAATAAGCACGTTACCTATGTATTAAAATCAGATACACAATTCTCTACTAAAATTTTTTATCAGTACTATAACAATTAAATAAACTATTAGTTGATATATCGCTTAATATTCAAACAATTTCGGGCTTAAACAAATTGGAGCCTTAGACTATCTAATGCCTAAAATGCTTTAAAACGAAATTGAAAATACCTACCTTTATATGACATAACCTCAACTTTTAGGAACTGACAGACAGGAGTTGTCGGTTATTCAAATTTCTCACTTTTTGTCGGTTACGGCCAAAAAGTCTAAGAATCCAGAAATATAGATACAAACATAGAACAGGAACCGAGAACGACTAAGCATAAAATATAGCGATCCACAAGTAAATTTCACTCAAACGTCAAACTGAGGTTGCAATGCGGCAGTTGCGGCAAGCCGTAATTTTCATGTAATAAAGTTGATTAACATATTAAAATGTTACATTAAGGGTATATTAATATTTTGGTATTCATTAAATGTGCTATATCGACATATCTGTAACAAACCATTTACGTAACATTCTAATATTACTTTGTAAAAGGATAAGTACATTCCCTTTATGTTGATAACGAGTTACAAACAAATATATTAAGAATAACAAAACAGTATATCACAAGACATTACGTAATGTAACATGCCGGGATGTTTGCGTAGTTTAAGTGCAATAAAGCAGAGTTCTGGCGTCAATTCCTTACCGCAGACAAAATTTGGATACACAATCATATAGGAATTTTTATGATAAGTCACAAAGTTATATTAATTCAATACCTTCAAAACCAGAAAAAACCATTACATTTGCCATGACGAAAATCCGCGAGTTTGAAACTTAATTATAATTGTATTATAAACTTTATTATAATTATGCAAAAAATTACAAAATGTAATCAGCCTTATCTAACTTTTATAGAAAGTAATGGCACATGTTGTTCCTCTGTGAAAGTCATAACTTGTTTATATACTTTTTTCCAAAAAAAATAAACTACATAAAATAATCGAAATTCAATCATCTTAAAAACGATAACTCTCATAAAAATTAGTGCCCTTGAGACCACACGACTAAAGTAAAACTTCTTTCCTTCCATACATTTGTACATATAATATATGTATGTATATTGTCTCTCTTGCTCCTCCAGTAATATACGAACCGTAACTCTCTCTCTCTTTCTATCTCCACGAACTCATACCTCCTTCTCAACTACCGTTCGCCTCGCCCTATCACACTTTTCGCAACGCATTCGCCAGCTTACTCTTCAACTCGAGCGTGCGTAAAGAAGTTTTACTTCAAAAATTTATTATTAAGAAAGTAGAATTAAATTAAAAAGATGTAACTGAATATGAACGTCTTACCTATTATTACCTATTATAAAGGACGTTTGATGTATACTAGGACAAAAAATAAGTTTCACCACTTAACTAATTTTTATTTAATTTAGAAATCAAAGTATTTCCTCAATTACAAAATAAAAACATGTTTTTTTTTCAGATTCCGAGCAGACAATCCTGGTTTCTGGCTTTTCCACTGTCACTTCTTGTTCCACATAGTTATAGGAATGAATTTGGTCCTGCAAGTGGGTACACATGCAGACATACCACCAGTGCCACCGAATTTCCCTACTTGCGGCGATCACACGCCACGAATCAATTTAGATCCAACGAAAATATGAAGACTTAATACCTAGTATTTTTTTTAAGATTAAGGGTCCTTTTTAGTATAGGTTGGTGTAAATAAGAGTCAAGTCAAAGGTTTGGTAAGTATTACGAGTTAATATATTTTGTGAAAAAATGTACAGGGTTATGCTACTCATGTATATTATTTCAGGTAGGTATAATAACGCAATGTATATAATTTTTTACTAGCACAATATTGTAAATATAACATATTTACACGATCTTATTTGCACCAACTGCTAGTATATTGTAGAGTTACCAAATTAATATTCTGAATATTTGGATTAAGTCTTGCCATCCAAAAATGTCGAAAAATCAGTATTCTAAATTGAGTGTTTTCCTATATTATGTATTTTTATTTATCTGATATTTATCTGTACTGTACCAAATGGTCTTTATCGCCATATTATTATATATAATTTTAGATATTCTACCTCTTTCTATGTGTTTTTTTTTTGTTTTTTTTAACTATCACTATTGGTGCTTTCTAAAACTTATAAATCAATTATTTGAGTTAAAATCTTTAAATATTTTTTGATACTTTTCATAATAAGAAAAATGTTTTGGTTAATATTTTTAATATGGGAAATATTTAAAGATTTAAAGGTATGAACCCTTTCGTAAATAAATTATTTCTTCCAGGAAGTAAGCTAAGGTCTTTAATGTAAAAATTCTTATAGTTATAGTAGAAATTTTATGATTATGTCATTGGAAATGTTACCAACATAACGAAGTAAATAAATATGAATTTTATCACATCTATACCACAAAAATGGCACTTCATAGTACATTTTTTGGAAAAGAACCACCTAGTCTATTACAAAACCAGACGAATATGAAAATAGTCATCGTTGTAGATTTGATATAAAATATAGTGTAAAAGTCCAATGTATTTAAAGTAATAAATTTGTGACTATATTTATGTAAATATCATTTGGTGTTGGTTTTTTTTTGCCCTAAACCTGTATATATTTATTAAAAGCTTAAAGCTTTTAAGGCTTTATATTTACGATTAAGTTGCTTCTTGTATAAAATGCATTTTGCAATTGTTTATAAAAATAAAACTATAGGTAAGTATTGTAAAAAATCCTTTTAGATAATTAAACTTGACGAACAAGGATAAAAATTTACATAAAAAATATGATATAATAATATAATATAGAACAGAACTGAGTTCCTGACAACATACCATTTTCTTGAGATATTCCACTAGTATTCTATAAACATTTTAAGTTTTATTTTATAAAATAGGTATGAACACATAACAGAGAAAACGAAAATGTCAATTTTCTCGAAAAAGCTAATCCTATATATAAAATAGTGCTGAAACAATAATTATCGTTGCAAATTTATACAATATATCTCTCATTTTTTACGCAGTAAACTGGTTTGTGGATCACTAGGGCAAGAAAGAAAAAAAATTATTACACCCGAATCTTGAATTAGAAGTCGCAAGTAATCTCTAATGGTGTTACAGAAAGACACTTTGAGGCACTAGACTACAAAGGCACTAGAAAAAATAGAAAAATGTTATATTGGATCAATAGTAAGTGATTGATTGATGCAGAAAATGCATTGTAGGTATGGCAAGCAATGGACCGCAAAAAAAGAAGAAGGCTTTGATGTGTCTTACCATCTTCATTTATTCTTTATAGCCTATATCATTCAGCCTCATAAAGAGAGAGCTTAGGATAGTGAATAATTGAACGCTATTTTAGTGAATTACATAATAATATGAATGAAGTAGCTTCGCATCTCCATTCAAAACCTTAACGATTCAATGAAAAATATCTACGCTGTAAATTCTAAAAGTAAAAGGTGTATTGAGAATGACATGATATGGCTCTACGATTAAAAATCTGTAAAGCTTTAATTGTATTAAAAAAGTATTGAAAGCCTAATGAACCGCGCAAATTAAATCCAGATGGTAACTGAGGAAGATCTTTTACCTAGTGACAAAAGAATTAAATATTCTATAGAATGTAATATATTTTATGAAATATAATATAAACAAAAACTTTAATATTCTCTAAGGCAGATTTTGCTATGGGTTGAGTAACTTAGACTGGATAATCTCGCAGAATGATAGAAGTAATCTTCAGATTTATTAAAGCCCTAATATGTTGTTGCAGTAGTAGTAGTAACGGTGGGGAGAGTGTCGGGCGGGTATGCCTAAAAGTCCCTTTCCGTCAAACCCAGAAGCCCCCTCAATATCGCTGGCCACCATTCCTAAGCAAACAATTCATCCTGCTAATGAATTGACCAGGATATGGGAAATATGTCTCTTACTCAGTCCAAGGTAGGGGTCGGGGCTGATCAGTGAGAAAGATAATCCGAACCTGGCGCATTCGTATGCTCGCTCATTCGTATTCCACTCAGCTGTGTCTCGAAACCCAACACAATCAGGCTGTCTATTTCCTATCCAACGTGTCCAGCACCCCTGTACTCCTGAACCAGTTTGGAACTGGTCCTGGGTGCTTGAATGGCTTTTAAAGGAGCCTGGCTGTCAGAGTAAAAGATTATTTCTATTTCTGGGATTCCTTGAACTCCTCTCCTTGTAGCCACCTTCAGAAAGGCGAACACCTCAGCTCGAAAAATCATTGAATATCTTTTAAGGGAAAAAGCTTGTCTTGTAGATCGATCAGTGTAGGTGTCGGGGGCTCTAAGTCCTTTCCCAACATAATAGATAGAGAATTTATAAAATTATATGTATTTCCAAAGGGACTGATTTTGTTTTTATTTTAATTTATCCGGTGATTTAAAGGATGGGGAAGAAATCACAACACACAATTTGTTCTGATAAATTCGACCCGTTTAATGAAATAATAATATCCGAAAAAAACACAGCTCTTACTTCGGCGGTCAGTCGGGCAAATACTTCTTAAACTAATTAATAAATTCTTAAAGTTTACATCCATAAACGTTTTAGGTCACTACTTATTTAATTTAGTGAAATAGGGCTTTAGAGATCGATAGGGAGTTATTTTACTTAAAGAGAGATTTTTAGAGAGAGATTCTTTCACAAAAAGTGGAGATTTAGAGGCAAACTTGTGCCAATTTAGCGGGTGAACGATGAGAGCGCGCGTGACTTGCCCTATTAAAATCTTGACGGCCACTCCCTGCCCGAATTGACCAGACATACCCAATCTTATTTTCGGTGTTTTTTTCCAAGATTTGCCGATCAAGTGGTGGAGCGGCCTCGAAACCGACCAATAGGACTAAACGTATGTCGTTTGTGAAGAGCCGCGGGGCCATAAATATTAAATTCTAAGTATTATAATTTAGAGGAAACGAGTAGTAATTTGTACAGGGTGAGAGAATTTGAACAGTAGGTACGATACACTCCAGCTACTGACAGCCATATGTGTGCCATTCTTGAACCGTCGGTATACAATATTTGTAAATCATTTCGAGATCGAGGCTTGGTAAAGGCCATTCTTCTCTGCTTGCTATATTGACCTTAAAGAAATCTTCTAGCCATACAGTATCATCTGTCATTGAGCAGCAATAAAATTGGCATTCCCTTTTCTACCGTTTGGTGATGGATGGATGCCTTGCTACCTCCAGTTGATGCTGCTATATGGCGCTGTCGTTTATCTATATATATAAAAGAGTTTGTCCTGACTGACTGACTCATCATCGCAGAGCCCAAACTACAATAGCTAGAAACGTGAAATTTTGCCAACGGATTCTTTTTATAATGTAGGCACCGGATAAGAACGGATTTTTCGAAATTCCACCGATAAGGGGTAAAAAATGGGAAAATTGTTACTCGTGATCTCGAGAACTAAGGGGGCGTGGCTTCGGAGTTTGAACGGAGACTGCCCGCACCAACGAGTCGCAGGCATCAACTTAAGAAAAAAAATAATTACTGCAACAATGTTCTTTTATAATGTAGGCCCCCGGATACGAATGAACTTTTTGAAATTCCACCGATAAAGGGTGTTAGCGATATGATAAATATCGCATAGCGGCATAAAACTGAATAATAAATACGATTGAAAAAGTGCCTCTGTATTATTTATATTCTGGTAGACATAACAACAAGGCGGGTCCATGCGAGACTGATACCCGAGAGGTGACTCGACTCAGTCTTACCGCTCGCTCTGCATCTAACGAATCATTTTTAAGATTTGTGTCTCGGTTTTATAATAATTATATTATATTAATCGCGCCCCTTGACCTCAAGAAAAACGGCGTGGCAATTGTGGGTTGCATTTACTATTATTGGAGGCCTTCTTCGACTTTTCTTTTATTTTCTCGCGAGCAAGGCCGCGGGCATTCAGCTAGTCTTTACATAAGATGCCAGCTTTTCCATCAGAATTCACAGTGAGAGTTCCGGCAAACCCAGGAGAATATCCAGCTCTACACCTGGTGTGGTTCTCATCGCACCTGTAATGCCGAAACCAGCCAGACTTTCTAGTCTAGCCAGTTTCTGAGTATTTGAGACCTTATTGGTTCCCGTCCACCAGACATCGAGCGGTTCATTACTCTTTAAGTCTAAAGATTTATACTCCACTACCTATCAAATACTCTTTTAACTTGCCACAAAATGGCAATCCGTTTGTGGACTACGTCAATGACGTGTTTACTCCAAGTTAGCTTGCTGTTCAAGTACACGCTTAAGTACTTGACCTTTTGCTTGATTTGCAGAGGTTTCTGGTATATTAATGGCGGCCTAAGTCCTGAAAGAGTCCTCCTTTTCGTGAAAAATATGAGCTCTGTTTTATCAGGATTAATAGAAAGGCCCGTTTTCACGCACCAGCTTTGGACGATCCTGCATGTGATTACACACCACCTGAATGAAATCCACCTCAATCTCTGCCCGATGATCTCTCAAATATGAGCAGGCAATCCTCTCTCACTGATCGCTGATCTGATCCAATCAACCAATGAAGCCGGTGTTCCTGGCCTGTAGGGCCTCACAAATCTCGCATTTGGGTTTCGGCTTATCAAAGCCTCCTTCATCGTCAAAGAAAAGAGCTAATGCAACCTCTACCCTTATTGTTGGTGGCGTCCTACTTTTTCAACTACGGTGTGTAAAGCAGTTTTAGTAGACTTCCCTTTGGTATATGCGTGATGATTCCTATGGAGTAGAATTGTCTTCAGAATTATCTCAGTTAATTTTTTGTCAATCATCCTCTATAATGTTTTCATTAGATCGACGTCAAAACTGATAAGTTAATAAAACTCAGCCAGGCTGTAGCCGGTAGCTTTAACCTGCTTTTACGATAAAGACGTCTTGAGATCTGCCCCTATCTGCAAAGTTGCGTATCACCATCGGAACGTCAATTACTTCCCTTCGGTTGCAATTCACAAAAGTAGTTTCGGCGCCCTTGTTCGAGACATCAAGGTTCTCCGACGTACGATATACGGTAACGAGTATATGTATACGAGATATACAGGTAACACGGTACTCTAGGAAGACCGCTGTGATATCCTCGGAGCTGATCTGGATCAGTTGTGTAACCTGCAGCTCCCTGGCGACCTTTAGACAAGTCCTAGGTGTTCCTATGTTAGTTTGGGCACCAGTGCAGATGTTTAAATTGACACAATTTTTTTTTCTCGAATTGATAAATTGAAAAAAAAGAAATTCTGGCGATCAGTCCATGCCCCAACACCCCTCAAAATTTATATTTAAGCCGGGATTTTTAGGCACACTTTAAATTAAATTGGAAAATGCTTTAAGAAATAGTCTCGATAATGTACGAATTATTTATAGATTCGCAAATAATCTAAAAGATATTTTGCCCAGAACTAAGGATAAGACGGCTTGGATAAAAGTAGTGTCAATAAATTTAGTTATGAAAAATTCAATTCAAAGTATGTGTTCAAAGCAAAACAGACCGAAGTCCTAAATTAAGAACATCTGATAGAACGCATTTGGAATGATTACCAATTTTAAATCTCTCATAGTAACAATTTGGATGCGCTGGAAAATTTGAAATTTGTCAACTTTTACATCACTCACGGATGTCGTTTCACTAAATAAACCATTTGACAAGAAACTTTGCTGAAGCCGCACATATTCAGGATATTTGAAACAGATATTTTTTTACATGGTAAGATTTTTCTTTTTAGACCCCCACCCTCTCCCCCTTATTTTACTGTTTCAAAAAGTTTCATTTCAAATAGTTTCATTTTATTAACTGTACTATTTTGGTTGGTCAATGTACGGTATTTTGGTCATTCTGGATATAGAAGAGCTAATATTCGCGGCGTTGCAAATATCGTTTCACTGTCTCTTCCCTAAGCTCATTTCATCCCAAAGTGATTACAAAGATGGTGAATGTTAACTGAACCTCTTGTAGAAATAACAATCAACGCTTTTCGCCAGAAAACGACGTTAGGGAATATAACAGCACACTAGAACTTGCACGCCTGTAGACCTGAAGATCACTTCTAACATGCTGCGACTCATCCTTCAGTCCAGGTTATCGAGTCCAGATGCTAGTTTGGGAAATGCTAGGTTCCTCAGATCCTCGGCAAATAATTTTTTCTTTAGAGAAGACAAAGCGTTCCAAACAACCTTATAGGTTCGCTTCTGATGACTTTCTCAGAAAACCTCAGCTATTTCTCCATATATTTGTAAATCCAAAAGCACACAATGTCCAGAGCTTACTCAGCTGGAGCAGTAAATAGGTCTTGCTGCACTTCACAGGTTCCGCAGTACCAACTCTTTCGGCCATTACAATGATGGGTCATGAAATCATCGAAAGTCAATTTGCGGCAGCTCAACATCTTCGTGGTTTCCATAATGAGCCAGTCGGTTAAAGTCAATGACTCGAGCTTTACCCCCTCGGCGGCTTTTGTATTCTGTAAGCAGCACTTTGCATGGCTCATCCCAGGATGTTTAAAGTTTTCGTGATAGATCCCTCTGTCTCTTAGGGACATAGAGCCAGACCAAGTCACCGTTATTGTGTCTCTGGTTTTTGGCATTGACATCATATGCATCCTTTATTCGATCGCTTCTATCTTAAATGGAAATGCGAACTTGACTAAAAATGACATCCATTTCCTATGCAGCTCACTGATTGCAACTTCAGAACGCATGGGAGACGGAGTTCTCTTCCCATCCCTATTCGAACCAGATTGTGCTTTCATGGGTGGTCGATCGATAACCTAGCAAGACCAAGTGAAGAACCCTAACCTAGTCGCTTTGGTGACTAGAGACTACTTTGACCAAATACCGATTAATGATTCTATTCATTTGTTCAACCATGTCATTTGTAATAGTCCTCGTTTTTTTGATTCCAAGCGTCCTATACATGTTCTGGAATGAGCTAGATTTAAAATTTCATAGGTAAGGTATACCAAATCATCAGATCCATTCTCTTATTAAAACGTCGGCGTCAGTGGAGGCTTCTTGGTTTAGTCGAGGGTATGTCTCTAACCATGTGAAGTAGGTCTTAAAGTAGTCCATTAAGACCTACTTCTGATTGAGAAAACAGACCGGCAACGTCAATAGCAATCCTTCAGGGACTTCCCACGTTGTATTGGCAATTTAAGAGGAAGTTGCCTCATACTTGGCAATTTCCTCTTAAGTTGGCCTCTTCCTTATGGGAATATTCTTGACAATGATTTTTAACTGTAGAACCACAAGGTAGAAATATTGTAACAAAAACCACAAGGTGGCTTCGTATAAGACACCTATATTAATGGTAGTATATTTTTCATGTTGTATGTAAAATATAAAAATAAAACATATTTATATTGCATATATTTTTATTTATAATAATAAAAAAATATTTACAGTCAACACAAATACTAAGACGTTACTCAGCACATACCCCCTTATGGCAGTGTTCACATTTGTTTCGAGTTTTTCGTTTTTTTTTTTCAAAGACAGAATGCACATCGGCCTAGAGGGTCCACTGAAGGTTCTGGTATGGAAAGTTGTGTTTCTTCGCAACTCAAAATCTTGCAAATATTACTCCTCATTTCTCTTGGTAAGCGGCCATTTTCCATAAGCGCTTATTTTTAGAATAAATTATGGGTTTTGTTTGTGCAGTCGGCTTATGTAAACTTTTGTCTTCACCTGGAATTACATCATCAAACTCGTAATTTTCAACATCATCCACATCTGTAAAAACTTCGGTTTCACTTTCTTCGCTCTCTGATATTTAATAGTCACTTACACCTTCATACAGATATTTTTTAAGTTCAGAATCTCCTAAAGGACATTTCATTTTATACGTGCCAGAACCTGTTCCAGAGTTATCTAATTTAGGTTTTTTGGACTCCATCCAAGAGTAACTTACTAACCTCTACAATAAAAGAAATTCATGAAACCTTTTAAAATACGAGCTAAATCATAATACCGACCTTTAGTTTTTTTATCATAAAATACAAGGTGGCGTCATATGCGACGCAGACCCAATAACTCAAAATTATCAAAACAAAACACACACACTGTCTCACTATGTTATTAAAAGATCACTAAAAATCCGGGAGGGGCACAACAACGGGAATCTAATGATATTGATATAGACGGGAATAGAGCATTGTGCTGGTCGCCGGCGACCCCACCACCACAAGGTTTTAGGGTTAACAACTGATCATTTTCTCCTTTGCCCGCTGACAATGTTTGCAGTCCTCTGGACAGGGTCTTCTTATGTTATTTGTTTTGCCACATGTCCAACATTTCAACTTCCGGTCCTGGTGATTATGTATTTCATGAACCTCCCTAATAACAGTAGTCTACCATTTAATAAATTCCTCGAAGTCGCCGTCTTCTAGAATATTTTGCCAGGCACGAGCCTGGCCCTTGTTCGTGTTGTTGGCAGATTCGAAAGGGTCGTGTAAATTTGTCTAGCTTCGGTGGATATACTAGAAATTAGCTCTTTCTTATTTTACCATCGCGGAGTCTATCCAAGAATGCTTGAACTGCTAAACGTTCGTGATCTTTCCTGGATATGCCAGTCTCCGCTGATTTTCGGCACTTACTTTTTAACTACGTGTAGTACACATGTTCTAGGTGTGAATGGCTATAACGCATCACCAAACTAGGTGGTCGTAGGAGATTCTTTGTCGGAATCAATTAAAGAATTTGTTTTTTTAGTAAGGAAGATTTTTCCAGAGTTTCTTCTTTTAATCCCTTTTTAAATTAACACTGTTTTTCCAAATTTTTTCTTCCAACCTGGCAGAATTCCCTCTTAGTGTGATATAGTTTTCTTTTCATTTTACAGAATTACCCAGATTGGTAGAATTTTCCTCGAAGTTACGAAGCGGCTCCTGCCAGTCAGAGCTTTATTTCTCGTTGTATCGCAGTTGCTTTCGTCCAACTCACTTTTTAGCTTAGCGACTTTTAAATCTACCAGCTTTAGCATTTCCACACACTTTAGTTCGATTTATTTTAGTTCAAGAATATATATTTTCTTCAATAATGTCCAATTGACTGACGTCAAATTTACACCCCAATTGCCTGACACCAATTTAGAGTTTTTCCCGTTCATTATGGTCTAAATTAAGACACTCGATGCACAAAAATAGTAAACTGATTTATTAACACACTTATACTACTAAACAAGATGACGAAAGACTACAAGAAGTATTTATTTACATCGTACTTATTTATTACAATTTATGATTTAAATATTACGCCAATGCTCTGAACTGAACTGTCAACTTGCCTCCTAGCGGTGACGCAGCTTCTTATATACTCGGCCGAGCACGTTTCCGGAAGATTCGCTTACCTTCCACGCGTCTCCAGAGAAGTTGTGCGGGTGCCCATTTCAAAAATACGTGTTCTGTATCCAGTAATAAAGGAAATCCATAAACTGTACTCAGAGAATAAAAACTAGATCTTGTAAAAAATATGTGAGGGCAATACGAATTAAAGACTTTCAGGAAAAGAATAACATGATGTATTGAAATAATTACAAAGACAATAATTACCTAAGGCAATAATAATGACTTAGTTAAAGAGAATTAAAATAGAAGTTTTTTTCCTATAAAAATATATAAAACCTAATATTAAGTATTTAAGTCAAGCTATATACTTCTTGGCTAAGCAACTCATTTTTAATGGTTTAACTGTTAATTTATAAGTATGAAAATTCATTCATTCAGACAAAAAATAAACTAAAACTCTATAAATGATCAGTGACCCTTGCGCTATATCCGTTTTTGCATATACGCCCTATTCACTAAGTTTGGAGGTTAAGTTTGCAAAAAAATCAGTCAGTCATTAGAAAAATGGAAAGATTAACTCTAGGCAACTTCTGGCCACTAGGTATTCTTAGTAAAAAACACAATCTGGGGAGTTCTCTCAATAATGAAGATAATCAAATAGGAAACGTTAATACAAGAACATAACATCCAGTCTAGTTTAAAAGCCCCATCATTAATTTAATACCTGATTTAGAATTAAAAAGCATTTTAATAGGAATGCACAATCTTTCCATAGAAATATTTAATTGACCATAACAACTTTCAATGCTTATAGCATCAAAAAAGACGATTTAATAAGTCTAATGAACTTTAGTTGAAGAGATTTGTTTTTCATAATAAAGGACGCTTTAAAAATTATTGGAAAGTTATTGTGGTAATTAAAACTTTCCAATATGTCTTATCGTGTTTGAGAAACACTACCTATTTAAATGATCATTAAATTTAATTGAGAAAGAGTTGATAGTATTTATGGAAATTTAAAAAATTACAATTATTAAGCAGCGAAGTATAAGTTTTCAGGTTCAATTTTTTTATACGAAATCTGTGATAACGAATTAAAGCAAATATTCAGTGACAAATTAAGACAGTCCCGATCTAAATTTTTTTTTATATTTAATTTTAAATGCTTTAGCTATAGAGGTATCAAATAAAATGTTGCATCTATATAACAAATATTCAATGCACTAACCCTTAACAGGTTCTGAATCCCCTAGACGCTATTTGTAATAAACCCAGGAAAGACGCAGTGTGCGTCAGTCAGCTAACGAATGCCAAAAAAGTGGACGAAGCCATTTTGCAAGAACGGCCTGATGTAAAGATTTTCTTGCCATTTAGGTTCTTATTCTGGAAGCCTCAGGATTTGTTTAAACCTCATACCTACAATAGATTTTTGGGTAATAATAGAATGCGGCTTGCTTATCAAAATTAAAACTTACTAGCATTACTTTTTAGCTGCCGTTGGTGGTGATCATGTTATCAGTTTAATCGACGAGATCTCCTTTACGTTTCCTCCGTCGCCACCAGTTTCTCAAATCGACGATATTCCTCCAGATCAGTTCTGTAATGGAGACAACAGACCACCAGATTGCGGACCTAATTGTGAATGCACCCATCAAGTCGATATACCCTTAAATGCCATAGTTGAAGTAGTATTAGTAGATGAAGGTAAGATGGTCTAAATTACCTGACTTAAAAAATAGTTTGTAGTATTTCTTTAGTTCACTAAAGTGAGTCCATGTTATAAAGAGGGCTTGTTTTTGAACAGTAGCGTCTAATCCAATAGTTAAAAATGTACTTAACTTGGAAATGTTAGGCACAAAATATATATTTACTTACATGTCATGCATAATAGAATGTTTAGTTAATCTCAAAATATAGCAAGCAATAACGTCTAACTTAAAGACTTTTTTGGCTATAAGATACTCATCACATAAGTCCCATCCAGCATTAGCAAAGTCTTATAACACTCTACCTTTTAAACAATGTTTCCAAATATCCTTAAACATTCCAGGAATAATCAAAAATATTTAAATAATCGCATGAGCGCAATTTTTAAATATTTTCGGAAGATTTTATTGGAACATTCCCTAAAGGCCAACTGTCTTGCATTACTACTTTTATCTGTTCTATATTAAGATGTGATATCCACATCGATACGAAACCGCATTTAGGCAATATTTCCTTGAATATAAACTCAGAAACAATATAAATAAACTGTGATCAACATCGCCGTTGTTAACCTGGCTTATTCTTGCTTCTTAAAAATAAATCGTCAGCATCATCCTAGAGATTAACTCTGTAGTGCAGGGAAAATATACACACATACTACAAAACCAATTAAACAATACCACTACTTTCGTTAATGCTACAAGCAATAAAGGTATGTAGAAGTAGAACCATTTCATATCTGTTGAAACACTCCAGTTGTATTAGTAAAAATGGTTCTACTTGATTTTTTGTAGACTATGGGCGATTAATTAATATGCCATGTTGGGCACGCTATTCAGTTAACAATGATTTTCAAGCCGATGCAAACGAAAATTGACAATGGCTCAATAACAGACAACCATTATTTTGAATGCGAATACCATATATTAATATTGTTGCCCATTAATTACAATTAACTAATTTCTGTACAAAAATGACTAATTAAAACAATTTTATTCTCTTTTACTCTTTTAATGAACGTAAAAAGAAACAAAAATCAAATAAGCCCTCTAGCATATCCCTACACTACCAGAAAAAAATAAACATGCCAAAATTCCAAAAAATAAAAAAGCTATTGTTCAAAGACATTTTAAATATACAAAAAGTTCAATTTTTTCTTAATTTGGTGAAAATCTCTTAAAATGTATTTTATGTGTTATCTTCATTGGACTTATTAAAGTTAAAGTTTAGGCTTTATTACACTATATTGTATTAGTGTTACTGGTAAATAGTCAAAAAAACTTGACAAAAAACTTTCAAATGTGACTAAAATATTAAAAAGTGTCCTATTCCCAAATGTAACTTTTTTACCGAATGTAACTTTTACATTACGTTTTATTGCCCTTGATAAAAAATAATGCATTTTTTACCTGCCGGGAATAAATAAAAAATTACATTCATGGGAGTTGTACCTTTTTATTAATTTCTAGCCTCTAGCCTAGCCGGCTTTAGTTACATGGTTTGAGACACCTACGAAAGCCAAGGCTTATGAAGTTTAAGGCTTGATATGTTTTGAGCTATAGTATTGTCTCTGTCAGTAGCTCAATAACAAACATCCATTATTTTAAGTGCAAATACCAAAGTCAAATTGGAATCGCGGCCATCCTTTCATAAAAATATAAAGAAGCAAAACTATTGTGTGACTAAGCTGCAACTGTTCACATCAATAAAACCTATTCAACACTTTCATAAATATGAATATGATTAATAATTCATTTTTAGCTTCGAGTATTTTCTCTTAAATGATGCTTTTAGTTTAAAAATTCTAATATTGCAAGATACAACTAGAGATAACTGCTTATTGTAAGAACCCTAAAGGGAACGCCGTATGTCACTATCAATGTAGTAATTCAGTGTTTGACCTTACTATGCACCTCAAGTGTCTAGGAACTCAATCCGTTAGTAAAATCAATCGTCGCTCAACAAATCATCGTCGGAGGTTAGTGCCTGGGACAGCGTAAATGGCAGTTCTTTTTCAAAAGCATGAAAATATTCGTAGCAGCACTGGCGAAGGATATTTTCATTTCTATAACTATGTGGATTTTCATAATTCCGTTTTTTATTTGTCACCGAATCAGTTTCCCGAAATTTTGCCACTAACTCTAGTATATAATGTACCTCTTTATCTGCATGTTTTTCATTAAAGAAAGTTGCCGTTAGTCTTGCACATTGGTTGTTTATAAAGTATAATTAAATAATTTCCACTCTCTCCGCAATAGAATAAACCATTTTTATCGAATCGAAAAAAAAAGCACAAAAATAACTAATTTACATCAACTTGTTTACTGAAGATAAAGTCGGATTGTTGACTGATTTTTGATAGTTTAAAAACAATTTTTTACTCTACTTATTTAAAATATCCAGTAAAATGTTTAGAATTCCATCGCTTGGCGATGCGTAGCTCAAATTTGAAAAAAACAAAGTACCATTGTAATTGAATGGGCTTTCAAAAGATGTATCACAACATACCACTTCACATTTAAAAAATAAGTGTGAATGTCGCCCCCGCTAAGGGGTTGAAGTTGTGGGGTTGAAAATTTAAGCAAAAATAGTTTTTCTAAAATCAAAAATTGACGGGTGCGAGCATTTTTATTTTGTAAATCAAGAACCTCTAAAAACTAGCGCTAAAAGTATTAAACAATGGAATTGTTTCAAAATCTTTGACAAGCTGTCATACTGCAAAAACTCAAGTTAGCAATTTCAGACTTGCAACTAGAATAAAAAGACCTTTAAAATAAGCTATAACTTGATCCCCACTCCTATTTAATATTTTGAGTGTGGTTGCAACCCCCGCCAAGGGGTTGAAAGTATTTTAAATTTTTTTTTAAGAGTGCCTCAAACCTTGCTGGACTGTTTTTGATGGGCCACCCTCTATACTGAATACCTACTTAGTTATAGTTTAACCAGGCCAAAATGAAAAAGCAAAAACATTTTATTTCAGGAGGTTTTGCAGTAGTCAGTGGCGTCCCATATATAAAATTGAAATACAACTAAATATAATCTGAACATATTTTATATCAATATTTTTTTGTTTTTCCAGGTGTTTTTAAAATTATTGTTTAAAATTAGTAGATTAATGGCGAATTTAAGAAGTCATGGACGCTATGGTGCCAAAATTTAACAAATTTCACTTTTCTTTCTGATCTTTTTTTTCTCTATCATGTTTCAAAAAAAGTATTTTTGACAGTTGAGATTATTTAAAATTAACAATATTTCACAGGTCTTAAAAAGTTAAAATAGGAAATCTTTGTTCCACTATGCTTAATATCATATAATATTAAAAACTTAAAAACAGTTCAATAAAAGTATGTCATATCATATATTAAATTTCTTAGAATTTGACGTAAAATCCAAAATTGATATACCGGGTGGTGCGTCGCCGAGCGGAACATAGGAAATCTCATGTAAATTTTAAGGGGATCATTTATTGGCTTCTCTGTACATTTTACAGAAAAAATGTAACATAACTTTTTGAAGAGACCAATCTGGCAAACCCTTGTGCAAAGTTCCAAAAAATTTTAATAAGAGAATTTTGAATTATTCAATTAAATGTAATTGCAAAATTAGTAAATTTTCGGTTCAAGTAAAACCAAATGGGTACCAATAAAATGAATATTGTGTGTACTGACGTGAGGAAAAGTATCAATAAATCAGTGTCAGTCGATATTTAAAAACAAGTAAGAATTATTCAATCGAGGAAAAATATATGAAATAAAAGTTTAGATAAAAAAGTAATGTTAACGTGTCTTACTTTGAATGTATGGTTGTGATATTGATGAAACGAAAAAAAAAACATTTCTTGTATTCGGCTGTACGTCAGATTTGACAAAGCTTTATAACAAATTTTTTCCTGGTGGCTGGTGTCTGGTTTTACCTGAACCGAAAAATTGGTAATTTTGCAATTACATGTAATTGAATAATTCAGGATTCACTTATTAAAATTTGTTGAAACTTTGCACGAGGGTTTGCCAGATTGATCTCTTCAAAAAGTTATCTTACATTTTTTCTGTAAAATGTACAGGGAAGCCAATAATTGACCCGCTTAAAATTTACATGGGATTTC
Organism: Anthonomus grandis grandis; assembly: GCF_022605725.1. Taxonomy (NCBI): domain Eukaryota; kingdom Metazoa; phylum Arthropoda; class Insecta; order Coleoptera; family Curculionidae; genus Anthonomus; species Anthonomus grandis. The sequence goes on from NC_065556.1 coordinate 12,103,379, forward strand.
CTATGTTCTGCTCGGCGACGCACCACCCGGTATGTAAAATATAGGGTGTCTTATTAAAAATAAAAGAGACCAAATTTTCAAATTTTTTCAACTCCTACTTTTCCAGAAATGTAAATGCATGTATCTGTTGAATCACGAATCGATTTTGCGTAAAAATTGCACAAAAATTGCACATAAATTTTATGTTCTACAATAATACAAGAAATAATTATAAACTTACCATCGCTGGCCTGGTTATTCAAAAGTCTGACTCTTCAGAACTGGAATTTATATCAGGTTGAATTAGTATGAGTAGCACGAGGGTCAAAGTAACATATTCATTCTCTTTTTTTAATAACGTGTTCAACACAATTTTTTCATATGTTAGTCTCAAAGTCTTGTACAACTTGGCAAATGTTTTCAATCACTTCCCCACTCAGAGTAGGCGAGCGATTAAATTTCCTTAGCCGTTTTTTTATGGTTCCCCAAACCAGTTCAATCGATTTAAAGAAGCAATAATAGGGAGGCAGTCTTAGTAAAGTATGTTGATGACTTGTAGAAATACTCTTAATAACGTACTCAATCTTGAAATTATAATTTTTAATAGTTTGAAGTAAATCTTTTTTAGTAGGAACTTTTTCTGGAATGTGTTTTTAGTTTTCATAAAATTTAAAATGTCTTCTTTTTTAAAACTGGTATTGGGTATTTTATTTAATATTCAGGAATGATGAGCAGCATAACATTGTCCATTACGATAATAGAGTTAGATGGAATATTTAGCAAAAGCTGATCTGTGAACCATTTTTCAAATAATTTTGATGTCATATCTTTGTGGTAATCCGCCGATGATTTCGCAATGTTTTTTATAAAAGCAGATATAAGCAGTGCATTGGGAATAAAACCATTTTCTCCACCAGCATGAAGAATAGTTATACGTTTTCCTCATGAGCAAGGCGTATTTAAAACACATTTATTAGATTTGCCAACCCAACCAAACTTAATAACGTCATGCGTATCGAACCACGTTTTATCTAAATACACTATGTTTCTATTCAATTCTCAATAGTATTTAATATTTTGTAAATATTCCTGACGAAGTGCAACGATACGCCGTGATTCCATTATAATTATCCTATTGTGAAGTATTTTATGCTTAAAACCGTTTTCCACAAAAATACTTCGGAGGGCCTCTAAGATACTGTAATGATAGTCTGGATATTAACTTAGTTTGTGTTTTATCATTTCTAAAGTCGATACTAAGTTGTCTTCATAAAAACCATACACTATTCGTCGAATAGCGTCCTTGGTCGCGTCGTTTTTCGTAACTTCTGGTTGATCTGCTTCCACTTTATGGAAAGATCTATAATATCTCCAACTTTAACAACACGATAAATTGTAAACCGAGATATTAACGTCAATTGTTGGATTCGGGTTATAATTGTTGCTTCCGGGTGATCCATATTTTCGCGTCGAAGACAATCAAACATATTTAGAACATAAACACTTACACGTTCAAGTCATCGGCTTTGCTCATTACTTGCATATGTATCAGGAGTAGAAGAAGATAACTCTAAAGCTTTTGAAGAAGCATCATCGACTTTAAATGGCCGCCAAAATGCCATTTTAATCAAACAATTTAAAAATCACAGTAACGATAACAACAACAACACCAAAATTAACTAAAATATTAACGCAAAAGAAGTAAAGCGAATTATAAAGCTTAAATCAGATATCTAAGAAAAACAAGCATCCAAATACATCTAATCATAAGTGCGCCTGAAGAGCAACTGGAACTTCAAAAAAGCCGCAAGCCGCCACTGAACTTTATTTTATTTTTTGCTTTTTCAATTTGGACTGGTTTGACTGGGTAGTAAATAACTTAAAATTTAGGAAAAAATCACTTTCATTGAAAGATGATTGAAATTTGTAAAATAACTGATATAATACTGCTCATTAACCTGTTTTATTAAATTTTAGTGCAATCGCCAAACCTGAGCCATCCCTTCCACTTGCACGGTTATTCATTTAACGTAGTTGGTATTGGTCGATCACCCGATCAAAATGTGAAAAAAATTAACTTGAAGCACGCCCTGGACCTGGATCGTAGAGGTCTCTTACACAGACAATTTAACTTACCTCCATCCAAAGATACCATTGCTGTGCCAAATAATGGATACGTTATTTTTAGATTCAGAGCGGATAATCCAGGTAAGAAGCAAAGAAGGAAAAACGTAGAAATCGATAAATTGACTTTTCTTTTTAGGATACTGGCTTTTCCACTGCCATTTCCTCTTCCACATAACGATAGGTATGGACTTGATTGTCCACGTAGGTACACAAAAGGATTTACCACCAGTACCACCCAATTTTCCCAAATGTGGGCATCACTTACCGCCAATCACTTTACACTGAACCGACTGATGTCTATTGTAGTTATAAATGATTTTAGGAAAAAATATTTGCTTATAGCAAATGTGATTCTATGTGAGGACATTCAGGGTAGTGTTATAAATTTTATGAAAAATTTTTAGGCCTATTATGTAGGGGATGATTAAAAGTAGTACCTACTTATTCAACCGTCGCCATAAAAGCATATTATGCTTAATGTAGAATAACTAACTAAGCACTAATGCATGTAAGGACATTAATTATTTCCGGTATTTTTTCATATCATACAGTTAATTCTTTTTAACGAAGTTGTGAGTGAGTTTGACGTAGTCATACGGTAGGCTGGATATTTTTTATATAATAGATAAACCAAAGACAATCTCTTGCAACTATTTTAATTTCTTACAGCCATTTCCAAACTTCAGCCAACTATGACTTTCATTCTTATTTATGTAGGTAGTAAAAGATCATTTGCTACTTGCAATGGTTAATAGGCAGATGTACATACTAGACAATAAATTTAGACTTAAGTAAATACATTTTGAGGGCAACTAAATGTGAATAATTTATAATTATATAATATAAATCTGTGGAATAATACTCGTATGCATTTTTAATAGAAAACGCTGGTAGCAATAGTCCTATAGTCTAAGAAAATACACCATTGGAACCATATGAGCAGATCTTTTAATGAAGGAAGATGGTTTTTTCAAAAGAGATAAAATATTTTTTATCTTAAAATTATTTTTCCATATAAACAAGTCTTGACTAAGATTAATAATAAAGTATTTAATAATATTTCAATGAATCATATCACAATATAGCGAAAGTGGCCTATACGTATTAAGTAAATTTATTTTCGACAAAAAAAAACAAGACGTAGTGGGTAGATTGCCCATTTCATTTGAAAATCCACCAATTCTAATTAAATCTACGGCTTTGGGAATCATTAAAAATATGGATTATTACAAGATTATTTTAAACATTTCCATATAGGTACCAACTTAGTGAACAGTTAGGCATATTTTTAAGCGTATATTTTAAATGTTATAAGTTGCAAAAACCAAACAAAGCGGATGGTATTTTGTTACCGTGTCGTCATCCTTTTACCTTTATGGACATCACAATCTATCTGTTGCGGTAGGCTACTCAACAGAAAATAATCATTTTAAATATTACAGTTAAAAGTTAATGTTTCGGCATGTCAATTTAGGAACCTGAATTATTGGTCTTTTTTTATCAATATAAATGGAGAGAAATATATTAATCTTTTGAGAGAATAAGTTATTCCTGCTCTTCAGCTGCAAAGCGGCAGAGTAGGAATAACTGGCGAGAGCATACAGGCAATGTCCTAGATAAACCACGAACTGGTAAGTTCCTAGATTTTTAGCATGTTTAGTGTACTAAGAATTTGGTAGCAGGTGGCATAAAAATTGGGGACATTTTTATGCCTTACTCTTAATGGAAAATAATTATGGTAATTATATGGATATTTCGTAATAAACACTCATATCGCAAGAGAGTAATAAAAGAAAGACTTCAACCCTACAACAGTAAACAGATGGCCTATTTCGTACACAGATTACTCCAAATACCAGCGGAATCTACTTAGGAAATGCAGCCATCTTAATTTGCTTTAATGGTCGGCATCAAGGTCGTCACGACCGATAAGGTGAGCTCCAAATGGTTGCTAGAATAAAATGTACTAAATGAACTGGCAGTCTAATGTACTAAATGAACAAAGGACTGTAGGATACAGCTGATCTGGCTGCGTAGTCACTAAGACACTCAGGTTATCGAGGAAGGAGACGCCATTACCTGTTGCATTGCCAAGAGTTTGCTCGTTAGAAGAATTCTTCAGAGAAGGAGGGAAGCACCTGGTATGAGAGAGAATGAGGCATACGCAGCTAGGCCCTCTGTCTGTCAATGTACGACAGCCTCTCTACATGTCTATTCTAAATACAAGATAAATTATATCAAGTGTTAAACAGCTCATGTTGGTAATCAAATCCAAAAAGAAATTTTTAAAAAGATTTAAAAAAAAATGATTAAAAGGTTTTCCTCATAGGAGCTACAAACCAAAACGTGGAATACAGAAGTGTATGGTAAACTTTAAATACGTAGGCCACCCATCAACCAGGCTTGGTGATTACTTTAACCAAAACTAATAATTAAAAACTATTATTTTTAAACAAATTAAAAATAATAACATAAAAAAATTATTTATAACTAGATGACTTTATCCAGTGAGATGACAAAAGGAAACAGTTCTTTACCATTAGGCTTTTCGACTCCGATCGCAGTCTTCTCCAGTACTGAAAAATTCAGTCCACAAAAAATTTAACTAGTTGAAATTTGCCATACCAGATAAAAATGCAATCACTAGAAGTAATGGCACAGTCATTCCTTATAGTGATAGTTGGTTAGCAGTAAGACACATCCATTGAGCGGATTTTTGGTATATATTTAATTAAAATAAACAGGAAAATTCCAATTTTCCTAGTAATAATAGTAAAAAAATAAAAATCATACGTTAGTTTTTACCACAGCATAAAGAAACCAGCAGTCGCACTCCGCTCGAAAATGTAAGCGAACTAATAGCATCCTTAGCCATGCCGCAGCCATGTTCTCCGGATGCCGAGCTCACTGTTTATCGAACTGTGTTCATAGGTGTATCGCCTAGTTCAGCGCCGTACTTAGTGACTATTTTGATAGCGTTTTTACAAAGCGTAGCGTTTTTTATAAAAACTTTTGTGATTTTGATTAAAATTACTCAAAGAATGGTCTCTTAAATTTATGGTACATACCTAATTAACTTCCTGCACGTATTCTTCTATATCGTCGTTGTTAGATGTAGAAATGCGATGTTTATTTTTGTTTAACTATTTTGTTAATATATGAACTTTATTAATATTAAAAAATAAATATTTGTACTATGTAGGTATTTTCATTTTACAAGATAATAATATCTAAAAAACTGTTTAAGTCCGGCTCTAGCCATGGCAAAAGCCGCGTGGACCGTAGCGAGTGTCAGCGGCATCCCTACTATAAGCAAATATGCCGCGCCTGCCTTAGTACACATGCACCGAACTCGCTTATTCAAACCAATGTATTTTTATTGAAGTGCGACTGCTGGTTTCTTTATGCTGTGTTTTTACCTTAATAATTTTCCATCCTATATATTATGATATGAATCTATTATCCAATCATGAAGAATTCGATCTCTTTAAAGAAGTAAGCTACTCACTGTAGCTTACTTTGTATAGCGAACCAAACCAATCACATCGATAGTTCTTTCCTCATAACAGCCGCAACTTTCAACAGCAATTGATCACAAATCTAATCTATCTACTATTACGATGACGAAATTTACTAAATAGCCAGCGTTGGTGGAGAAATTGTTGTCTAGCTCTGAAGAGTCATAGGTAAGACACTGATTCTAATCTGAGAAAATTTAATAAATTACATCCACAATATGCCACAATAAATTATAATAAAACTAGTAAGAAATTTATTATAAAGAAAATTTGATGTTACTTCATGTATGTCAAAGTAAAAATATATTAAAGACTAGATTTTACTATTTTTACACTCTCTAGTATATCCGATAAGTTTAAGAGATAAATAATATTAATAGTAATAATAATAAATCGTGTTTTATTCAGTATTTTACTGCTATTACTATCACACAGAAAGCGATATTTAGCCGACACACAGCTATTTTTACACTAATCTTAAACGCAACAAACAAAAATAAACGAAAATTTGTGAACTTTAATATGCAACCTTTACAAATGCATATATTCCTAAATATAAAAAAAAATTAAATAAGTTATATGTTATTTAAATATAACTTACTAACAAATAGACACTAAGGAAAAAGCTAGAATATCTGTATAGAAAGTCTTTCTCGTTTAACACGTTCACTGCTATGTGACGTCTGAATGTGTGACAAGTAATTTTTTTACCAGTACTGGGATTCTAAAATTATGATTCGACACGATTACGCGATATGACTGATTCTTGTCTTGCGGATTGCCTAGTTTTTAACGATCTGTCGACGATACGCTTGGGTATATCGTATGCACCAGACGATATATCTTTTTCCTTATTTAATACGTGCATAATGTGCCAGCATCGTAATTAAACGTATTTGTTTCATTGATTGTTTATTAATAGTCATACGTTTTCATTAGTTTATCAAGACGCTTTCTTAAACACAACAACTAATAGATCTAATTCGCCCTATTTTCCACAACCTTCTGTTAACAATAGAGGCAGAGGAACTTGAGTTAACATTGATTTTATGCCACAGATTGTTTGTTACCAAAGAAGCATTGGAAATGATTTTAAATTTAGAATTAGCGAAACTACTGCAAGTCGTTGGATCCATAAAATTAAAAATTATTGACCGATTCATTACTATTCTAAATATAACAGATCCAATTTCCCTCGTGTTATAGGTTCTATTGATTGCACGCATATTGCCATATTAAAACCAAAAGTGGATGAACACAGGTTTTTGTAATTTTCCATGAACTCAATTATTATTTCCCAATGGATAGTTTTAGTTTTAAACGATATTTTTTTATTTAAAAAAAATAATATAGGCATATATTTAAATAAAAAAACACGGAGGCGAAAAAAATTAACAAAATAAATTAAAAAATTTTAGTGTTTATCAATATAAAAGACAAGTGACCTTTCCATCTGTCAAATATTAAAGAAAATAACAAATATATACTAAGAAACCTAAATCAAATCGAATAAAACGAGTTTAACCGACGATTGAAATTTAGAATCACTTTTCTCGTCACGACTCAGTCGCGATCGAATTCGAAGTCGTGATCGTATCGAGATCGAGTCGTGATTTTAGAATCCTAGCCATGGAAACCTAAATCAAATCGAATAAAACGAGTTTAGCCGACGATTGAAATTTAAAATCACCCTTCTAGTCACGACTAGCGACTGAGTCGCGATTGAATTCGAAGTCGTGATCGTATCGAGATCGAGTCGTGATTTTAGAATCCCAGCCAGAAAGCGAAACCCATATACGTGTCATACGTCGAATTCGGTTTTAAAGCTGTGTACCGCTTGTGCGTCTCATCAACTGTATCAATCCTAAGGCAAACTAAAATACATAGTCGTGTAACTATAAATTAAATTTAGAGTGTTAATTTTATTAAAAAATTATTCTTTTAGACCTTACAATCGACTAGTGTATAAATGGGCATTATAAATTAAAACTTTTAATTTTGAAATGAGTAATATACGAAGAATATCGTTTTTTGTAAAAACACATTAGAATTTTCTTTTGCCCGAAGTTTTTTTCTTAATAATTATGAGTACAAGGAGATCATAAAACAAAAAACAACAGCAGTTAACATTTTAAATAATTGATTAACTAATTTTAATACTCTGTCCTTTTGCATTTTGCAAGAGAAAAGGTCAATATTACAATCACTACATACATAAAGATTTCCGTTTTTATTTGCAAAAGTGCATTCTCTACTCAAAATTGTTAGCATACCTTCAATTTTGATGAATCTAAAGTCAATACTAAATTAATTAAAAAAAAGGCTTACTGGTCTTATTTACCTTAGTAGCCTAGTAAAACGACAATGTATTTACCTTAAAACTCTCGTCCAGTCCTGAAGAATTCGGCTACCATAAGGAAGTAACTACTGGCTGTGATATTTATATCAAAACAACAAAGCACAGCAATAGTTTCTTCCTCATAGTAGCCGTAAATGCAAACAATGGCCTTTGTAGTAATTTTGTAGACTTAATGATCGACGGGCGATGTATGTGTTCAGTTTTTGACTATTTATGTCCAAACAGTGCTGTACGGTAGTATTTTATGTATCGGGTTTGCGGAGTTTTGCGTTTTTAGAAATTAGAGCATAATAGATTACCGGATATAACTCTTCCTGACTGGTGGCACCTGCAGCAAGCCTGAAAACAGGTAGAATTGAGTTAAGATAACCTATAATTTTTCAAAGATTCTTTGATAATGAGGTTAGGAATTGGGGACCTGTTAAGTTGGTATTATTAATATCATATTGTATCATTTTCTGAAATCTGTAGTTTTCAAATTACTCCATTGACTAGTCTCCAGTTGCTCGATTCATAAACGGCTGTTTCCTAATAAAAATATTCATATTTTTTCTAGATTACCATATCGATTTTTTAGATAGCCCTAAGATGAATGAGCAGTATTCTTATTCAGTTTCATTCATGGCAGTTGTAAATTTCCTTCATTGTTCAGTTTTCTCTATCTGATGGAGAGCTGGTCAGATGTTCCTGTGCGGCCCCATTCGACGGATAGAGATTGTAGGCGCATGCGACTCTGCTCTACTTTAATTCTTGTATCGGCCACAGACGACTCCCATGTTAGATCTTAATAAATTAAGAAGATTACTACTAAAGTGCCTTTAATTGAGGACTTACCCAGGTATGTTCTAGACCTACTGTCGGCGACTCCAAGTAATACTGTTAACTACGGCAACGGCGCAAAATCCCTTCCCCGGAGGCCGTGTGGTGGCGCGGGCGGTACGCGAGGGATTGACCGTCTCTTTTGAAGCGAGCAGCGAAAGAAGGAAGACAGAAAGAAACAAATTTTATATTTTGTCGTGCAATTTTTTGTAAATACAGTTTATTTTGAAAACGAGTGTTTTTACTGTCTTAATGTACAACAAAGGAAGTCCAATGCGAACTATTCATAATGGTCCTTCGTCCGGATATTAAGTTAAATTAGAACTGGTGTAAAACGTAAACGGGGTGCTAAATAAAACATTGCTGCTCGCTTTGCCACGTTGGGTAAGTTTCCATTAGCCATTTTATTTCCTTCACTCGGTGTTTCTTTGATTTGTTCGATTGCGGTGTGTTCCGTTTCATTTTGTCTATGAATTAAGCGTTGTTTTAAGTTTATATTTGATCATACGGGGCACGGGGATTATTCGTTATTATATCTACGTCCTAATTCGGAAATTCGTAAACGTTTTTCGTGTTTTATTCTTATGCGGGTTAATTTATAACAATAATATTTTATACGTATAGTTTTTTATTTTATTAGCAGACACTTTTCTTTATATGATTTATTCATTTGATGTTTTTTATCGGTATGCGAGACGGACATTTTAGTTAATTAAATTAATAAATTTAAACAAATTTTATCGGTGCAATAATCTTACGGTTTTATAGGTATTTTAAATTTATTTTTTGATATTTTTTGCAAGATAAAAAAAAATAAAATGTCAGAAGAAGATATAAAAAGGCTTAAGCGGCAAAGAGCCACAATAAAAGCAAAATTAACAATATTCACAAACTTTTTAGCCTCAGTTAAGGAGATTAATGATGAGATTTTTCTTCAACTAGAGTCTCGTTTTGCACAAATACAAGAATTAATTCATGAATTTAACGAAATTCAGGGAAATTTGGAAACTTTAGTTGAGGAAAAAGATTTGCAGAATGAGTTTATCGAACGCGAAACATTCTTTAAATCTTATTACAGCGAAATTGCTAAAGCAAAAAAGGTTATTGCACAACACCAAAAAGATTCTGTTAGCTGCGCCTCAGAAAGTAATTCTGATAATGGTCGCATTCAAAACAATATTAGGTTGCCACCTATAGAAGTACCGAAATTCCGCGGCGATTATGAAAGTTGGCTTCAGTTTCGCGAAACATTCGAGTCTTTAATTCACACGAACAATGCCTTAAGCGATACTCAAAAATATCATTATCTAAAAACTTCACTCGTGGGTAATGCTTCAGAAGTCATAGCCTCTCTCGAATTTTCTTCAAATAATTACATCGTAGCTTGGGAGCTTTTATGCGATAGGTTTAATAATTCAAGGCTTCTTATCCAAAACCATGTCAAGGCATTGTTTAATTTGGAAATATCTGGAAAAGAGTCGGCTAAATCAATTCGGGGCGTCCTTGACAGTATCTCAAAACATTTAAAGGCACTTAAACAATTAAAACAACCTACAGATTCCTGGGATACCCTCATCATTTATATTACTACATCCAAACTCGATAATTCCACCGCCCGTGATTGGGAAGAGTACATTTCTTCAAAGGACTGTCCTAGTCTTGATGATTTAAAATCGTTTCTGAAATCCAAGGCCGACCTTTTAGAGACGTTAGAATTAAAACGAGCTGATAATCGAAATAAATTTAATAAAATTAATACAACTAGATCCTTCCTTACTAATGAAACAACCAATGCTGGCACTAATAAGACTTATAATCAAAGCGAAAATCCTTACTCTAAAATAAGTTCAAATATAGCAAATATTACATGTGCATTTTGTAAACAAAATAATCATTACATTCGGAATTGTGCCGATTTTCTTAAACTATCTACGCAGGATAGATTAGACCGCGTCAGACATTTAAACTTGTGTATTAATTGTTTGAGATTCGGTCACAAAAATACGATTTGCAGACTAACCAATTGTAGAAAATGTAACGGGCGTCACAACACTCTTCTTCACCATACGAATCCTGAGAGAAGCACAGAAAATACGGAAAATATTGCTAATACGTCAACTTCTTTAACAACCTTTAGTTCAAATGCTAACCAAGTCCTTTTATCTACTGCGCTTGTTCATATTATTGATACTTTTAATCAAGCTCATACTATTAGAGCTATCTTAGATTCTGGCTCCCAGTCGAGCTTTATTACTTCCGAATTATGTTCAAGGTTGAATTTAGAAACTAAGGTCGTGTCCATGGCCGTCATGGGAATTAATGATGCTTGCTCGGAAATTAAAAATAAATGTGATGTCATTATAGCATCTCAACATGGCCCATTTAAAACGGACATCACTTGTTTTGTCATCAGGCAAATAGCTGGAATCATCCCTAGCTATCCAGTTCATTCGGATAAACTCAATATACCTCAAAACATTGTTTTGGCCGATGCTTCCTTTGCACAACCTGGTCCTATTGAAATGTTGATAGGTGCTGATAAATTCTGGCAACTCATATCTATTGGGCAAATCAAGTTAGGTCCCAATCTTCCAACGTTACAAAAAACAGTTTTAGGGTGGATAGTGTCAGGTCCTTGTGGCCCCAATATAGGCTCTAAAACACTGTGCAATTTTAATAAAAACATTGATATACAAACTCAACTTTCTAAATTTTGGGAGCTTGAGGAGTGTGAATCTAAAGCTAATTTATCTAAAGAAGAAGAGCTCTGCGAGGAACTCTTTGTTAAACATACAACCCGAGACGAACACGGTCGATTTATGGTAGCAATTCCATTCAAGGATTCCTTAAGCAAGCTGGGAGAGTCAAAGGTTCAAGCAAAAAGGCGTTTTTTATCGTTAGAACGAAAGCTGTCTCATGACATAAATTTTCATAATGAATACAGTAATTTTATGCGCGAATACGAAAACCTTGGACATATGCGAAAAATTACAACCGAAGATAATATCACTCAAATTTCTTATTACATGCCTCATCATGGCGTATTCAAGCAAGATAGTTTAACTACACGTTTAAGGGTTGTATTCGATTGTAGTTCAAAAACGACCACCGGTATTGCATTAAACGATATTCAGATGGTTGGGCCGACAATACAGAATGATTTGCTATCAATTCTGCTTAGGTTTAGAACTCATAACTATGTGGTTGCCGCAGACATAGCAAAGATGTATCGGCAAGTTTTAGTAAAGCCTGAACAAAGATCATTGCAAAGGATTTTATGGCGAAATAATCCATCAGATCCAATCGAAACATACGAATTGCAAACTGTCACTTATGGTACGAGTAGCGCTGCATTCCTTGCGATTCGAAGTTTATATCAGCTCGCACTTGACCATGAGAAATCTCACCCTGCTGCGTCCACAATTATAAAAGAGGATTTCTACGTGGATGATCTTTTGTTCAGCAGTGATTCTGTCGAGGAAGCATCTCGAATTGGTTTAGAACTTATGCACATTTTAAGGTCGGGATGTTTCGAACTTAGAAAGTGGCATTCAAATGCTTCCATAATCGTTAAAAACATTACTTCAAAGGCTTCTATTACGGACAACGTTATCGAAATTGGTACAAGTGATTCATCAAAAACTCTGGGCTTGGCTTGGTCTAGTAAAGACGATACTTTAAAGTATAATATAAGTCTAAAACTTCATGAAACTAGGGTCACTAAACGCATCATCCTTTCCTGTGTAAGTCAAATTTTTGATCCACTTGGACTTTTGAGCCCTTGTGTGGTATCAGCAAAAATCCTACTTCAGAAATTGTGGTTGGAAAAACTTAGTTGGGACGAGTCAGTTCCACAATCTATTCATACGGCTTGGCTTAGACTTAGAACCGAAATTTCTCTACTCGACGTTTTCCAAATACCTCGTAATACGGTATGCTGTAATCCAAAATTCATCGAAATTCATTGTTTTTCGGATGCCAGTGAAGCAGCATATGGTGCTTCAATTTATGTTCGCTCCATTAATCAAGATGGACAAACTAGTGTTCATTTGTTGTGCTCTAAAACCAAGGTAGCTCCCCTAAAGGTGATCACTCTTCCCAGATTAGAGTTGTGTGGAGCAGTACTATCCGCTAGACTGGCCAAGAAAGTCCAAACTTCTTTACGTCTTCATGTCAATAATATCATATTTTGGACAGATTCCACCATTGTCTTAGGCTGGATCAGATTGCCCCCAAACGTGTTGAAAACTTTCGTTGCTAATCGTGTCTCCGAAATCCAGCAACTGACGAGTGATCGACCTTGGAGGCATATTTCAAGTAAAAGTAATCCCGCTGACATCCTTTCTCGTGGCATGTCCCCAACAGAATTACAAAATTGTGCTCTTTGGTGGCATGGTCCGCAATGGTTAAATGATGACGAATACGCGTGGCCAGATTCAAAGATTATAATCGAAAACACATCAGAATTAAAAACACAAGCTCTCATCTCGCTTAAACACGAAAGTATAATTGACTTTAATAAATTTTCATCATTCAACCGTCTTAGGCATACTGTAGCTTATGTGTTTAGGTTTATACATAACTGTCAAAACTTCAAGGAGAAGCTTACTGGAATTTTATCCGTTGAAGAACTACAAAATGCTTTCTCATTTTTATTAAAAGAATCTCAACGCGACTCTTTTGCGGATGAAATTAATTTTCTTTCAAAAAACAAATCTATCTCTGCCAAAAGTCAAATATTCAATCTAAATCCATTTTTAGATAATTCAGGGTTGTTGAGAGTTTGTGGTCGTTTAAAAAATTCAAATTTTCATCGTGATAAAATACATCCCATCATTATTCATGCGAAACATCCCCTATGCAAATTGATTTTCAAGTATGAGCATGTAAAAATGTTACATGCAGGACCCCAGCTATTACTGTCTAATATTCGAGAAACTCTATGGCCAATAAGAGGTAGAAATTTAGCCAAACTGATTGTGCGAGAGTGCGTTATCTGCTTTAGATTCAATCCCAAATCTATGTCTCCATTAATGGGTCATCTTCCAGAAAGAAGACTAGATGCCGGTTTTCCATTCAAAGTATGCGGAGTGGATTATGCCGGTCCCTTTCTAATAAAAAACAAAGGCGGGCGCAGTGCGAAGTTATCAAAGTGCTATTTGGCTTTGTTCGTGTGTTTTTCGACAAAGGCGATCCATCTAGAGTTGGTCTCAGACTTGAGTACTAACGCATTTCTTTTAGCGTTAAAACGTTTTATGAGTAGAAGAGGTAAACCGATCCGAATTTATTCGGATAACGGGACCAACTTCGTAGGCGCGAACGCGGAATTGCGGGACCTTGGTAATTTCATAAAAAATAACGGCGAACAAATGTCCGAATCGTGTGCCGAGGAAGGCATTGAATGGAGATTCATTCCAGTGAATTCGCCTCATTTTGGGGGATTGTGGGAGGCAGTGGTTTAGCAAGTATCATTTAAAGCGGGTAATCGGAAGAAATGTATTGACATTTGAGGAAATGTATACCGTTTTTGTGCAAATCGAAGGAATACTAAATTCCCGTCCAATTTCTCCTCTTTCAACCGACCCTAACGACCTCAGTCCTCTCACTCCTGCCCATTTTTTGATGGCCAAGGCAATGACATGGACGCCAGAACCTCCCCTTGAGCATTTACCAGTTAACAGACTTTCACGATATCAGCTCTTAGAGCAAATGAGACAAAATTTCTGGACGCGTTGGTCAAAGGAATACATCTCCGAACTGCAGCAGAGAACGAAATGGCGAGAAACTCAACAGCACGCAGCCGAAGGAACCTTGGTCCTTATTAAGGAGGACAACCTTCCACCATTGAGATGGAAAATGGGCCGAATTGTTTCAATCCACCCAGGGAAGGACGGAATACCCAGAGTTGCTTCCATACGAACCACAAGCGGAATCACCAAACGGGCTTGTCAGAAGCTGTGTCCCTTACCAATTGAGGACAACGTTGAAAGTGGACCCTTTCAAGGCGGGGGGCATGTCGGCGACTCCAAGTAATACTGTTAACTACGGCAACGGCGCAAAATCCCTTCCCCGGAGGCCGTGTGGTGGCGCGGGCGGTACGCGAGGGATTGACCGTCTCTTTTGAAGCGAGCAGCGAAAGAAGGAAGACAGAAAGAAACAAATTTTATATTTTGTCGTGCAATTTTTTGTAAATACAGTTTATTTTGAAAACGAGTGTTTTTACTGTCTTAATGTACAACAAAGGAAGTCCAATGCGAACTATTCAACTACTTATACCCAGATGGTTGCTGGTTGTCAAGTTTTGAGAGCAGAATATATCCAGCTCAAAGAACCAAATAATGTGAGAACTGCTGCCTGGCTTATTCTCCAATATCTTCTTTATATATCTTAAAAAAACATAGCCTACCATCATATAATAAAAAAGAAAAAAAATAATCATACAATAAAATAAAGTAACCAAAAAACTACTTAAACGGTAAACTACTTTGTTAGTCGTAAAAAATAATTTATTAACTAAATATATGATAAAAGTATAAAATATTTTTGAGGTGATGAGCCACCGAAAATACTGTGTATATAAAAGACTCTTTAGTTCCTTTATTTTACTTAAGTTTTACAGCGTTTAATGGTTCTTTACATCAATTAATTAATTTGTTTTGTATCTTATTGTATTGTAACCAAGATTAAGGTTTTGACAATATTTTTAAGCTGTATCTTCCCGAAAGTTTGCGTACTGTACTTCAAGCGCGTTATTTAGCTTTTCTTGTGCCATTTTTCCTTTTAAAATGAAATACCCTGTACACAAAACATCGTTAAACCAGTGTGATTTTTTCTTTAGTCAAACAACCAGGTTGCTGTTTTAAATGTTTATGATGAGAATGTTTTTTCGCTCTTAAGGTATCTCGCTTTTTGGACTACCGCAGGACAATATTTTAGGCATATAATAAGGTGTATATCAAGAATGTCAGCTCCATTAAAAAATTGATCTGATAAATATTGTTTAATAGTAAGTTAATAGTTATTAATAATTATCTCAAAATAGACAAAAAAAAAGTGTATATTAAAACTATCTTTTTTGTTATCTCAGTACTTTTATATTTTTTCGTAGATGAGGCTTACCAGTAAAAATTTTATTGATGCAATTTTGACGTTACAAAAAAGATTTGTATAAATTATTAAAGATTTATTCAGTCACGGTCGTTTTTTCTATTTGATAGTTTAATCAAGTTATTTAATGCTTCTCATTTCGTTTACCAGCGATTTTCTCGAAAACGGTTAATTGAATAAAAATACGCAAAAAAAAAATTTTTTTCATAGCTGCCTAGATGGTGTTGCTAGAATTTTAAATTTATTATCGGAAACATAAGATAGGAACCATTATAAGGGTGAATGATCTGAATCGTCCCCTAAAATTGGACTTATATCACTTTTGTGACAGAAAATGAAAAGAGCACCCAAAAACCGGCGAATTGAAAACTTTCAGCAGATTTGACGCATAACTGTAGTCACAATTCCTAATAATCGATTTTTTTCCAGCCATTTGCGCGCGCTGTAGCTCTGAAGAAAGACAGTTTAGGACACATGTTTATAGGAAAAAATGTCTTATTTTGACTACAACAATACACTCTTTAAATATTTGCACCGAGTTTTGTAACACCCTGTATATAAGTTTAAGTTGATGCATTTTTATCTTTTTTTTAAATCAGCTAGTAAATAAACTTACTATGTACGGGATCTATTAACCACATACTTATATTACCAAGATAAAGCAAACACGACATATTATCCTAAATGGTCAGTTTCGAATGCCTTATTAGGCTAGTAATCCCACCATTATAAAATTCTTGTTTTTTAACCAATTTTCATTAAAAAAAATTGTTTGATATGGCTCGACAAATACTTTTTGGGTTTATACCGTATTAGTTCCAGGGTCAGATTTCAGAAAAACATATTAGGGCATTTAAAAAAAATTACAACGGAAACCTAATCAGCATTGCCAAAAGCTCCCCGGTACCAACTCTTCCCCTCTAATGTACAGGGTGTCCAAGTAGAATGGTATTCATTTTAATAAAAATTGTGAATTAGACCCATTTGTCGGCCGTTTGACAAATAAAATTCAAATCTAACAATTATGTCGAAAAAATGTAAAAGAAAATATTCATTTAAAATAATTTTTTGCGTTCAATTTTAACACAAATTTTGTTATAATAATGCCTAATTATACTTTAAATCAAAAAGTTGAAATCATACGATTGGTAGGAGACGGAAATCGTAGTTTCCGAGAGGCTCTAAACAAATTCAATTCATCCTGAAGTACAAATCAACCACAAAACGGTTATTAAAATTAATGAATATTTTTATGGAAGCATTACGACTGCAAACCAACCCCCTCGTCAACGTCGTCGACCATGAAGGAATAAAGAAATTTAGCTTCTTTAGAGATAACCCAAGACATCTATTCAAATCTATGCAAACAGTAACGGTGAACTGATACACAAATATGTGTGATGATCTCTAGGACTTTTAACATTTTTCAGACTTGATAATATTTTAGTCTTAAAAAAATGGTGAAGGAGTCGGGCAATTTTAGTGGGAAAACAGGACGATTACAAAGATTCAGTTTAAATAAACACCTCTATTAAAATCTATGAAAACAGTTGCAGTGAACTGATACACAAATACGTGTGATGATTTCCAAGACCTTTGACATCTTTCAGGCTTGATAATGTTTAAGTCTTAAGAAAATGGCGGAGACGCTGGAAAAATTTTACTGAGAAAGTAGGAAAAAACAAAGATTTATTTTAAATAAACACATCTATTCAAATCGAAATTCAAATTTTGTTATAATAATGCTTAGTTATATTTTAAATCAAAAAGTTGAAATCATACGATTGGTAGGAGACGGAAATCGTAGTTTCCGAGAAGCTCTAAACAAATTCAATTGGTGACATCCTGAAGCAAAAATCAACCACAAATTAGTTATTAAAATTAATAGATATTTTGATCAGCATGGAAGCATTACGACTGCAAACCAACCCACTCGTCAACGTCATCGACCAATAAGGGATAAAGACATTTTTAGCTTCTTTAGAGATAACCCAAGACATCTATTCAAATTTATGCAAACAGTAACCGCGAACTGATACACAAATACGTGTGATGATCTCCAGGACTTTTAACATTTTTCAGACTTGATAATATTTTAGTCTTAAGAAAATGGTGAAGGAGTCGGGCAATTTTAGTGGGAAAACAGGGCGATTACAAAGATTCAGTTTAAATAAACACCTCTATTAAAATCTATGAAAACAGTTGCAGTGAACTGATACACAAATACGTGTGATGATTTCCAAGACCTTTGACGTCTTTCAGACTTGATAATGTTTAAGTCTTAAAAAAATAGTGGAGGCGCTGGAAAAATTTTACTGAAAAAACAGGAAAAAACAAAGATTCATTTTAAATAAACACATCTATTCAAATCAAAATTCAAATTTTGTTATAATAATGCTTAGTTATACTTACTTTAAATCAAAAAGTTGAAACCATACGATTGGTAGGAGACGGAAATCGTAGTTTCCGAGAGGCTCTAAACAAATTCAATCGGCGACATCCTGAAGCACAAATCAACCACAAAACGGTTACTAAAATTAATAGACATTTTAATCAGCATGGAAGCATTATGACTGCAAATAAACCCCCTCGTCAACCAAGAAGGGATGAAGAAATTGTTAGCTTCTTTAGAGATACCCCAAGATTAAGAGATACTGGCCGAAATTTAAATGCATCAAAAAGTTGGCTGTCCAAAGTTTTAAAACAATTGTAGGTATAAAACGTTTCAAACCAAAGTACCTGTATATTCTTGAAGAAGGGGATTCAAATGCCAGATTAGATTATTGCCTGTGGTCACAAGGGATGTACTTTGAATAAAAAGGCCTTTTTAAAAATTATCTTGTACACGGATGAAACCACATATACTACCAATGGTGTGGTTTGATCACAAAATATTAGGACGTTGAATAAGAGCTCAATCCAAATTGCGTAGTAGTATGTAATAAAAGGCAGTATTCTTTTAAAATAAATATGTTTTGTGGTATATTGAAAGATACAATAATCGGTTCGTTTTTGATGGAAACCTAAACGTGGCTGGTTTTTTAAACTTTTTGCAAACTGTTTTTTCCAATGCCATTGACGAACTTTCATTAGAATATCTTCGAAAGTTCCATTTATAATTGGGTACCAATTCATATTAATATATTAAAAAAAACATGTTTTAAAAACCAAAATAGCCAAACGTACCTATTATAATGAACTTTTTGCTAAGTCCAATAATATCTCGAAGACAGCATGGCAAGTGATTAAGAATAATACCAACAATTCGGAATATTCCAAACAACCAGAATATTTTATTAACGAAAACGGTTCTAATTTTAGCGATATGCAGGAAGCCACTGAACTTTTTAACCATTTTTTTATTGAGTCTGTAAACAAAATTGTAAATAATAGGAATTTAGCCTTAACAAATAAATCGCCAAAAACATTAAATAATAAAATAATTTTAAATTCATTATTTTTATGTTCGTATGATGAAAGTGAAATATATGAAATTATCTTATCTGTCACTAACAAACACTCAGCTGGAGATCATGGAATTCCCTGCTCTCTTATTAAACACGTCCTTTAAGGGTCATTTCCATCGGCTCTGAAGAACTCTCTTGTTGTCCCTATCCATAAAGAAAGTGATAAGCATCTGATATCCAATTATCGAGGAATTTCACTCTTACCGGTGTTTTCGAAAGTTTTTGAAAAGTGTTTCTCTAAACGTTTGGAGTCTTTTCTACTCAAAGAACATTTTTTTAGTAAATACCAGTTTGGTTTCAGGACGGGTCGCTCTACACAAGATCAATTTTGTCCCTATATTCATATGTTTTGTCCAATTTGGAATTAAAAAATAAATGTGTAAGCCTATTTTTTGACTTGAAAAGGGCGTTTGATGTAATAAATATTAACCTAATGTTGCAAAGATTTAATGACTGTGGTATGCGTGGTCTTGCCCATAAATGGATTAAATCCATTAAATCGATCCTACCTGACCGGTAGATATCAAAAAACGATATTAAAGAATGGAAATGTTTCAGTTGCATCTGGGTCCTTACCAGTTGTTAGTGGTGTCCCACAGGGTAGCATTTTGGGGCTACTGTTATTTGTTATATTTTTTGATAGCATCTTGGACGAATTTCCTGGCAACCATATAGCTGCGTTTGCAGATTATGTTGTTATATCAACGTCGAGTGGAGTGAGAACTATCTAAAGTAGAGGTTCAACCGGGGTAGTGGACCGAATGATAAGTATCATTAGCCGGAACAGCCTAGTGCTTAATGAGTCAAAAACTGAAATGATATTTTTTAGTCTTACCGATTTGAATAAAAGCTTGCTTGTTATAATGTATAACAAAACCATAGAACAAAATAAGGTTGTCAAGTACTTAGGAATATATTAATCGATGAACATCTTAGTTGGTCTTATCAAGTAGATATGTTTTTAAAGAAATTATCAGTTTATGCCTAATAAAATCGATATTGGCCTGATACTTATTTATTACTATGGTTATGTCCAGTCATGTTTGTCATATGGCATAATGTGTTAGGGTAACTGTTCTAGAAGTGATGAGGTTCTTACGGCCCAAAAAATAATAATAAGAACTATTTTATTTAGGCCTTATACTTTTGATATTATCCGATACTTTTTTTTTTTTTTTTTTGGGTCGGTGGAGAAATTCTTTATGAACACTGGTTACGCGGCGCCGCCCTCAGTAGTATGGGACTCAGTGTCGAGTTTGTCTCGTCCTATACCCACTAAAACTCCACCGCTGGGTGGTGCCTTGTGGCTCCCTACACTGCGGTCTGCTAAGAATCAGTCCTATTGTGTCCCATATGTTTAGTCCCACAGGTTCAATTCTGTAGCTTCAAGGAAGTCCAGGATTGTTCCCAGTGGTAGATTTCTTATACCCTCTGGTGTGGGTTTCTCTTCCCCCAGGAATGTTGCCCTGGTTTGATTAAATGCTTCACAGAAGCACAGTATGTGAAGAGTTGTTTCGTCCTCCTCATTGCATCCCCTACATAGCGAGGTAACTGATTTCCCTAGCGTATGCAGGTGTTTCCTGCTGGGTGCATGGCCTGTAAGTAGCCCTGCGACCTTTCGCAGTTGTTGTCTGGAGAGGCCCAGTATGTTCTCACCCTTCTTGAAGGGTGGGCTGCCTATAAGTTGTTTGGATTGTTCCATCTTTGGCAGCTGCTCCCAGTAGAATTTGTTCTGGTTTGTTAGCCAGTTGCCGATTTCCCTCTTCCAGGTCTTATCGCTGACATAACATGTTGGCTCAGGGCCTACCAGGCTGTTGCTGGCTCCCTGGGTTGCAAGTTGGATAGCTCTTCTTGTAGCCTTATTGTTGCCCATATTCTCTGCTAGGATTATCTCTGGCCTATTTTGCGCTTCGGCGAGGTTCCTGAGATCCTCCCAGCAGCTTTGCACAGTCCTTGACTTAGTCTCGAACTGTTGTAGTGCAAGTGTCGCAGCCTGGTCTCCTGTGAAAATTGCGAAGGTTTTGCCTCTTGGCAGCCCTTCTCTCATCAGTTGGACACAGGTTTGAATTCCTATTATGCTTGCCTGTAAATTTGTTGTTTCGAGGCCCAGGTTTAGCATAAGTTGTCTGCCCTGTTGTTGTTGTATCCGATACTTATTTGTATGAGTCTATGGAAATAAATATTTGAGTATTGAGTATATTACAAGGATTGTTGGAAATTAATTCAATCAAAATTTCCTGAATGCCTGGATCTGAAGAAACAGTCCTTTGGTTCATTGGCCGCTGCGGTCTCCGGACCTCACACCACTCGATTTTTATTTATGGGGTACCTTAAAAAATAAAGTATAAGTTAATAGACCTCAAACACGATAAGAACTTCGCGATGCCATTATTGCAGATATTGCCTGACTTTACATATTTTTCTTAAATTAAAAAATTATAATGTTTACAATAAAAATTTTAAATTATTTAATAAATAAATAACTTCAAATATACAAATCAAAACTATAAATTATACTTATGCATAACATATGGTATGTAAATAATTAACTAACAAAAATTGCACAAGTTATGTCAGAAACGTTGACCACTATATTTTAGTAAGTAATATTTGTAAATCGTAACAATAACAAAGATACTTTAAATATAGGGACTTTGAATGAATGATCACAGAAACAATCATATGATTAACAAACATAAAGAAGAAGAAATGAACACATTTTTTAGATTTTCATGTTTGAAAATTTGTATTGTTTAAATCACAAAAGTTACCAGAGTGATTTATATTGATTATAAATCGGAGACTTTTTGATTATCTATTGCCAGTTCCCTTCTATATTACTCATCAATTTTATCTTCTGTATGTCTAAAGGCATTCTGCACTATTGCAATGGTAATTGTTTGCAGTGCCTCTTGACACATTTTTAATCTAAAGACTATTTTTTGCAATGGTAATTGTAAAACTTTATGTCCATAATGATAAAGGCAATATTGGGATGTTCCATAGGACTTCTTCTTGGGTAATCCTTTTGCCATTTAAAGCCTATTTCTTTTAACAGTTTTATCAATGGCGTGTGTCGACTTTCGACTAATTATCTGGCGTTTAATTGCTCCCATAAATAGGATAGGAATAAACGGATTAACTACAAATCATACAGAATCAATTTAAAAAATAATATATATATATATAATATTTATATATAATATTTATATATATTATTTATATATATATATATATATATATATATATATATATATATACAAATATTATATATATATATATATATTATTTTTTAAATGGAGTCTTAAAACTCACAGTAACTGTTTGAAGTAATCGGTTTTTTTTAATGCAAATTTAAAGTTTGACTGCCTGTTAATCAGCAGCCGTAGAAACGCTTAATTTATGGAGCTGCTGCTATACGCTAAAATAAGAGGGAATAAAAGTTCATCCGAAAACTATTATGCACCGAATTGCGTATACTTACTATAGTTTTAGGTATCACAAAAATTACAAACACATTAATAAATTCCGATCCCTAATCTCTAGTCGAGTCCTGATGAATTTCCCTACTATAAGTAAGTAACTAATACCTGCAATTGTCCATCAAACCAACAAATGACAGTAGTAGTTCCTACCTCATAGCAGTTGTAAATGTAAACAGCGTTGATCACAACGATACAAAACTCTTACGACGAAATTCACTACATAGACGTTGTTGAGACCTAACCAAGTAAGTTAAAAAAACTTAAGTGAACAGACTGATACCTATAATACCCCATTTAGTGATAATAATATTTAAATAATAAATAATTAAAAACAATATTTAGGTACTACAATCTTTATTGTAAGATCATTGATTATTGCTGAACAAACAAACTGTGAAAAGGGCCCATGCTGAAAATAGAAAAAAATTTTTTTAAAAAGACACGGTTATTTTAAACAATACTCGCGCAAACAGATAGTTTTTTATTGTTTCATATTTTGTGAAGGATATAGATGAACAGTATATTAACTATATATTATTTAACAGAGATCTTGTTGGAATATATAGTTATGATAACCCGAAGACTGTTGGTGAATAAACAAACGGTGAAAAGGGCTCATGCTGGAAATGTTTTAAAAAAAAAAAGTAAAAACGTAAAAAAACGTAAATAAAAAAGTAAAAGACAGATAGTTATTTTAAGCAATTTCCTCGCAAGCCGAGAGTTTTTTATTCTTGTATATTTTGTGAAGGATATAGATGAACACTATATGATTTGAAGCTGAAGAAGTAGTCCATTCTTTTAAAAACAAACGCTTTAATAAAAAAAAGTAATTTTCGATATATCGTAAACCCACAAGTACTGACAGCACCATCCCCTATAATTCCAACCACCCCCATAGCCTAAACTTGCTTCATAAATTAAAAAACATTTTTATCTCTCACCTTATTAATACGAGTTTAAAAACCGTACATACTCTGAAATCCTTTATAGTGAATCCAAAGGACAAAGTACCTCCTGACCAAAAATCGGGTGTTTATCAACTAAACTGCTCCAGTGATAATTCAGGTAGAAAATTCTCCACTATTTTTCGGAACATTGTGAAGAGATCGAAAAGCTTAGAAAATGCAATCTTTGTCCTTCAAATATAAAATCCAATTTTGCTAGATACATACATATTAATAACCATAACTTCGATCCTCTTTTCTTCTTCTGCTTCCTCAAATACAATGGACTCGCGTCGTATTTTGACGGCCGCCCGATCTTCTTGTTTATTATGGACCTACAGTTTAACGTGGGTTCCGAACCCCGAGTGTTTTGTTTTTGTAAGACAAATACAAACAGCCAGGATTCGAACCTGAGACCACACGATCGCATCGTGAACACTTTGCCCACGGTTCAACCGGGGTCGGCTCGATCCTCTTTTAGACACCAATTATTTACATTTCTGCCATAAAAGTAATAAACTAGATTTACTAGAAATTTTAGAGATAAATAGAGCGATACAGAATAATGGTATTACATGTGTCAATGATCAAATAAATCATTTATCCACACACTTTTTTAATTCATTGAATTTGAATGCTAATTTATAATGCCTTTTCATTCTCTCATATTAAAGAGTTAAAAACTTTTATACTTTATTTATAAGTATCATTTCCATTACCGCCACCTATAGCCACCATATTAAAATCTATAATATATAATTTTGCAAATTACAGGTATCATACTTAAAGTAAGGCGCACGCTATCTTTTGAAAATTTATATTGTTCTTTTGTTCATTGTTCTTGTCTACAAAATAATAGTTGTATTATTATTGACCTATTGTTAATTATGTAGTTTTAAGTTTTTGTAAATCCAAGTTTTGTTCCTTTCTCATGTATTTTAATGTAAATTTTATGCCTTTAACATCAATTTATTTGTTAATTAATTAAGCATTTTATCATTATTGTAGATGCCATTTTTATTAATTTTTATTTGTTTGAACCTTGTCATGAGGCACTAGAATTATAAGATGAATTGGCAGAACCCCTAATTTGTTTAAGTAATTTTAATACCTTTTGTAATGTAACAGCTTAAAAATTAGTTTTAATATATATTTTATAAGTTCCCTTAGTCCTTTTATAGTATTCCATATGATGATGGGAATGTTATATGTCCGAAACATGTTAGATAAATAGTTTTTTAAATAAATTTAGTGAAGGATGATCGAAATACTTATTTATTTATTTTCATATTGCTTTAAATAGAATAACAAAATTAAGTAATTTAGCTCTATCTAATTAATAATTTATCCATTTAACAATCCTGTTTGAAATAAAAGCGACTCAAATTTATCTTAATCGGATTTTTATTTCGTTAAAAACATAGACTGTACATCACTGGTTCAATTAACATTTATCACGGTATTAAAACACATAAAATGGTAAATTCTGCTGATATACAATATCATTACAATCCACGACGGCCACGGACTTAAACTTATGTCATCGCAACGAATACTAATCGACAACCAAAACTTAACTAAATTACCAAATACGTACAAAATATTATTTTTCAAGCCGGGAAGAAGATACTCGGAAAACCGTCTGGCTCTTTTCGCAAGAAGAAGGAGTTTTCGTACGGTCAAAAATGTATTAAACTTAAATATTATTTAAAGAAGCAAATTTTCTTAACATCCCCCCCGCCTTGAAAGAATCCAGACTTTCAACAAACCACAAAATACTTGTAAGATAATAAACCCTAACACCTAACATATCTTACTTTCTTCTTACATAAAACAGTTGCAAACATGACTATGTTGACATATACTAACATAGTCTCAAAACAACTGTAAACCTAACTAAACGTAATTAAATTAAAATTAACACATTACACAAACAACATGCACCCGTTATTTAATATCTGCTTCGATTGGAAGCGGACACAACTTAGAAAAAGAACGAGTAACTTCACCACGTAAAGTTTTAAGAGTTGCAACACGACTGGTTCCATCGACACCTGGATAAAGCCTTAATACTCGTCCCATTCGCCAATCCAAAGGTGGAATATTGTCCTCCTTGATCAAAACCAAGTCACCCTCCTTTAACTTGTCCTTACTGTGCTTCCACTTGACACGATTTTGAAGTTCAGCCACATATTCCTTACACCACCTAGACCAAAAGCTCTGCTGCATTTGTTGCAGCCTTTCAAAACGCGCTAACCTGTTTTCACTAACACTAAGTAAGTTCTTATCAGGTACCGAGGTAAGCCGCCTACCTATTAAAAAATGCGCAGGGGTTATTACATCCAGATCGCGAGGATCGGATGACATCGGAGTTAAAGGACGTGAATTGACAATGGCCTCTATTTGACACAAAATCGTTGTAAAGTCTTCATAACTTAAATTATGATTGCCAACCACCCTTTTTAAATGATATTTGACAGTTTTGACGCCTGCCTCCCAAAGGCCTCCAAAATGAGGCGAGTAGGCAGGAATGAAATGCCATTCTATACCCTCATCTTTGACCAACCCTTCCAATTTGGATTGATTATCCTCTAAAAAATGACCAAATTCTTTTAATTTTGAAGAGGCTCCCAAAAAGTTTTTACCATTATCAGAGTGAATTTCACTTGGTTTTCCCCTGCGCGAGACAAACCTTCTAAGTGTAACTATAAAAGCCTCTGTTGACAAACTTGTGACAACTTCTAAGTGTATGGCACGTGTCGTGAAACACACAAATAAACATATATAACCCTTATATAATCTATTACCGCGACCTTGTGCAATCTTCAGATTAAACGGCCCCGCAAAGTCCACCCCTGTAATATTAAAAGGAGGCTGAATCGTTAAACGTGATTTTGGAAGATTTCCCATTTGAATTCCAAGAGATAACGGCTTAACTCGCGCACATACCACACACTCGTAAATTATTTTCTTTATTAAATTTCTCCCCCCAATAGGCCAATACCTTTCTCTTATGGAGCTCAATACCATCTGAGGACCAGCATGTAGCAATATTTTATGTTCGTGCCTCACAATTAGCCTGGATAAAATATGTTTACTACTTAATAGGGCAGGAAACTTCTTGTCATACTCAAAACCTGACAACATCAACCTACCACCGACTCTCAAAATACCATCTTTGTCAAGAAAAGCATTTAACCCTGACAATTTACCTTTTTTTATGAATTGACCTTTCTTTAGAACAGCCAACTCCTTAGAAAAACTTTCACTTTGAGCAATTTTCACTAATTCCCTCTCAGAATTTCTTAATTCGTCCACAGATAACTCTCCAAAACGACGCAATTTCCCAAGTTTATTGCTCCTACAGTTATCCACAAATCTTTTACACCAAGCAAAAATCCTCTTTAATTTATCACAATCTGAAACCTTATTAAGTAGCTCAAAGGGAATATTCTCAACACAAACATGAGCCTTGATCTTTTTTCTGGTTTCTGGAAGTTTATCCAAACTCACAATTTCTACATCTTTAACAAAATATTCCAACTGTCCCAACCAATCAGGACCATTAAACCACATCTTGTTGTTTTTTAACTTAGATGGAAAGACACCCCTGGACACCAGATCAGCTGGGTTATCTTCAGATTTTACATATCGCCATTTGTCACAATCTACCAAAGTTTGTATCTGAGCCACTCGATTTGATACGAACTGATTAAACTGATTTGCCGGCGACCTAATCCAACTTAACACTACAGTTGAATCACACCATAAAATCATTTCATCAAAATGTAGCACCTTTGATTCTAAAACCTCCTGAACCAGTTTTGAGAGTAATAATGCAGCTGACAGTTCCAATTTTGGTATAGTTAAAGCTTTTATTGGTGTCACTCTACTTTTAGCACATAGTAATTTAACCTGCAAACAACCTAAACTGTCAACGGTTCTGATATAGACGCAAGCCCCAAATGCATTTTGACTTGCATCAGAAAACCCATGTAATTCCATTCTTTTTGGATTTTCACATGACACAAATCTGGGAATTAAAAGACTATTAAATTCCAACATTTCACTTTTAAACCTTAACCACTCATTCCTTAACTCTATTGGAATTTCATCATCCCACGACAATTTAAGCAACCACAGTTTCTGTAAGATGATTTTAGGAATTATGATACTAGCACTTAGCAAACCCAACGGGTCAAATATCTGAGCGATGTCAGAGAGTATTTTTCTTTTACTTATCACATCATTATTCAACGAAGATCCAATTTTATACGTAAAAACGTCCAAAGAACAGTTCCAAAATAGTCCTAATGTTTTGGTTTTTTCACCTTCACCTAGATCCAACACAACATTATGCCCTTCTATATCTGGATTATCTGGACCCATCTGACTCAAAAAAACCTTGTTATTGGAGCAAAACTTTCTTAACTCGAAACCTGCTGATATTAAAATACTAGAAGTCTCTTTACACACCTCTATTGCCTCTTCTAGAGATGACGAACCGGAAATGAGATCATCCACGTAAAAATCAGCATTTATCATTCTAGAAGCATTCGGATGACTCGCCTGGTAGTCCAACGCAAGCTGCTTTAGACACCTGACGGCTAAAAAGGGGCTAGATGTTAAACCAAAAACCACCGTGTTTAAATCATAGATCTCAACCTCTTCAGATGGATCATTTCGCCACAAGACCCTTTGTAATGACCTCTGATCATCCCTCAACCAAATCTGCCTGTACATTTTCGCAATATCTGCGCAAAATGCCACCTTGTTTTGCCTAAATCGTAACAGAATCGACAACAGATTATCCTGTATTTTAGGTCCAACATATTGTAAGTCATTAATGGAGACGCCACTGCTTGACTGTGCCGACCCATCATACACAACTCTTAATTTTGTTGTAGAGCTGTCCTCTTTAATCACTCCATGATGTGGAAGAAAGAAAGACACCTCATCCTCCTGAAAATCACTAGTCTTAGTCATGTGGCCCACTCTTTCATATTCGGCCATATATTCGCCATATTGCTTACGCAACAACTCACTTTTTTGAAACCTTCTTTCCAAGGAAAATAATATTTGCAAAGCCATTTGTTTTGAATCTCCAAGTTTATCTACAGAATCTTTCAAAGGAATAGTCACCACAAATCGACCATCCTCACCACGAGAAGTTGTAGAAACAAACAAATTTTCACACATTACCTCCTCAGAAGACAAATTCTCATTTTTTGTCAATCCTGGTTCCTCCCATTGCCAAAACTTTTGCAACTGATTTTGCACATCCAAATCCATTGCAAAATTACAAATAGTTTTAGAATTTTTCCCACCAGATATATTATTTTGGAACTCTCCAGAAATAATCCAACCCAAACATGTATTTTGGAGGCATGGCATACCATTGCCCAACGATATTTGCCCATCTCGCACGAGTTTCCAAAAAAATCCAGCCCCAATCAGCATATCAACCTCTTCTGGGATATAGAAGCCTGGATTTGCCAGCTGAATATTTCCAGGGATATTCAGTGCCTTCAAATTGACCTCATAAAGTGGAAGTTCCTCACTTATGCTCGGAATTATTAAACATGAGATTGAAGCCTTAAAGTTACCCAAACTAGACAAAAATTCAACCTCACACCTTTTTTTTACATTGCATGCGCTTTGACTAATCCCTACCACAGAAACGTCGACTGGTTTACCCTGCAACCCTAACCTGTTATACATCTTTTCCGTCAGAAAGTTGCTCATCGAACCCGAATCCAATAAAGCCCTGCATTCATGTAGTTCACCATAGACATCCTTAACCTTGACCACCGCTGTTGAGAGCAAAACCTGTTGGCCGCGATACCCACAATTTTTACCGCTACTCGTAGACATAGTGATACTAGTCTGCTCTGTACCTCCACTCGTAGTACTAACAACAACTTCCTGGCCCTTATTTACCTGAGCACTACTCCCCTCTAAGGAGGCCCTAGAGTAGTGTAATAATGTATGATGATCCATACTACATTTTGCACACTTAGGTGCAGTACACTTCATACTAAAATGATTAGAGGAAAAGCAGCACATACAAAGCCTATTTCTTTTTACAATACTAACTCGAATTGGAACAGGGAAATTCAAAAACCTTTTGCAATTTACCAGTTCGTGAAGGTCTTTACACACTGGACACTTCTTACCAACGCTTAAAAATGCCTTTTGTTCCTTGGGTTTACGCCAGTTACCTGAAATGTGATCTTTCTCTACCTTGGGACTCCTAGAATGTTCTAGAGTTTCCAACAGATCAGCCCTACCTTTAATAAACTCTTTAAAATCTGACAACAAAGGAGTTTCATTTTTAACCTTAAGGCTCTCCCACTCTTTTAAACTAATACGATCTAACTTAGAGGGTAAATGATGAATTATTAAATCATCCCAAGATTGCACCGGTCTACCCAAATTTTCTAATGCCCGCAAATGTTTCGACACCGTATCACACAAGTTTCTCAAGCCCTCAGAAGACTCATGTCGCAAAGGAGAAACCTCAAAAATTCCCGAAATGTGGTTTTGGATAAGTATTCTTTTATTATTGAATCTTTTACATAATGACTCCCACGCTATGTTGTAATTTACGGCGCTAAACTCAATAGATTCGATTACTTGCTTAGCAGACCCCAATAACTGCGCCCTCAAATAATGAAATTTCTGTACTTCACTTATACCTTGATTTTTATGGATTAAACTCTCAAATGTGTCTTTAAATTCCAGCCATTTATTATAAGACCCATCAAAAGTTGGAATATTAATTAACGGTAATTTAACACTATTTGAAAGATTTTCCGTAACCACATTACGAATCGCGTTGTTCACATTTAAACTTGCCCCAGAATTCATGTTTGAGGGTGCCTCAGATACACTGGAAATATCGCTTTTATTATCTCCGTCCTTACGAGATTTTAATATCTTTTTTGCCCTACTCACCGCTTTAAAATAATCATTTTCAAAAGCATCCCTCTCACTAAGCCTCAATTCAAAATCTTCTTCATTAGAATTTAATTCTATCTCAGTTTGATAACCCTCAAACTCCCCAAAGATTTCCTCAATTTTGTTACATCTAGTTTCTAACTCTATAAGAAGGGTTTCATCTAAAAGCTCATTTTCCCCCAAATTAGAAACTTTATCCTCAATTTCTGCCAAATATTTTCTGAAAAGAGTGATTCGCCCCTTCACAGCCCCTCGCTTTTTAATTAACAATTTAAGCTCTTCCTCCATTGTACAATTTTATATAAAAGCCCTGTATCCTAATACGTAACGCAAACACAAATATGCAACAAAATTTATAGTAATATAGAAGCCACAAAATTCTTAACCTATGTTACCTGTTCTTTACTATTTTTCACCAAATTTTACTTGCCGCACTCCACACTACGAAGCACTGTCCAAAAAAGTCCACTTTTTTGAGCCACTTGCCGCTTAAGAGCCCACACAATAAGGAATAAGGCCACCAGCACCAGCTACCAACACCTCCTGGGTTCCCACAAATAAACCCTTCAAATAGCGTACAGCTCTTCACAGCGCGTTTAGTATCCACAGCAAAACGCTTAATAAGCCAGCTATTTGTAACTTGCCTCTCACAATAGACAAATTCCCAAATTAAACAAATTCCAAGTCCGGGCCTGACTATTTACGATTGGAAAGTCCACACTGGAATTCACACATCAAATTCACTTTCCAATCCCCAAATTGTGTTTACCAATTTATACCGTTTTATCCAAGAACCAATCGTGCAACACCATGCACGAAAACACTAAAAGTTCACATGGAAGGACCCAAAAATAATAAATCCGAGCTCGAAGACCAAATATGTTTGAAATAAAAGCGACTCAAATTTATCTTAATCGGATTTTTATTTTGTTAAAAACATAGACTGTACATCACTGGTTCAATTAACATTTATCACGGTATTAAAACACATAAAATGGTAAATTCTGCTGATATACAATATCATTACAATCCACGACGGCCACGGACTTAAACTTATGTCATCGCAACGAATACTAATCGACAACCAAAACTTAACTAAATTACCAAATACGTACAAAATATTATTTTTCAAGCCGGGAAGAAGATACTCGGAAAACCGTCTGGCTCTTTTCGCAAGAAGAAGGAGTTTTCGTACGGTCAAAAATGTATTAAACTTAAATATTATTTAAAGAAGCAAATTTTCTTAACAAATCCATATACCTTAGCTGTTCGTCCAAAACGTGGTTTTATTTTGCACCAAGATCACAAACACCCTACAAAAAAATTACCGAGTTGCCATTTTTTTTTAAGTTCGAGGTCCCCATTTATATTTTGGTCCTAATAATGAAAGGTCAGTAATATCAGTATCAAAAATGGTTTTTTTGTTTTTTAAAAAAATCTCATTTTGCAGTAGCTTGTACCTCCAAAACTTAGTTTGTGAATGCATAAGTTAGGGCTGGACAGAGGATAACCCATTAATTTATTGCATGAAATTCGCATTTGTTTGAATTTGTGAGATCTGGCATTGCCAAGATAAAGAATGATCCTTAGTTGCCGCTTCATTTTCCATATTTCACTAAGCACTTCTAGCTGGGTGTAGTACGGAAAACAAAAAACCAACGCTCGTGAACATTTTTTTCGCGACTAAATTTTTAGGCAATCTTATTGATTCTCGTCACACAAATACTCAAGGATGCCTTAATATCACGATCAGTCACATCTTGTACTTCTTGAGTAGCATCAATGTTTTCTGAACACCAACTGATTTCGGTCGACCATCACGGGTGAGATTATGGAACTCGTAATATTGGCGGTTTACAGTGACAACGGATGAAGCTTTACCTCCAAAAGTGAAGGTTGCACTATTCTTGACGTCAAAAATGGTAAAAAATCATTGCAACAAAATTTTCACAGATTAACTTCATTTATACCGATTAACTTCCTATATACCTGTGACAAAGTATACATGGAATCTAAATTGGCATCACAAAATTAGATTCCATGGCAATATTATGTTTTTTTGTTTTAGGAAAGAGTACCGAGAAAATAAAATTCTTTGAAAAGGCAGAAGAAAAATTAAATGTATCATAAAAAGAAAAGTGGAAAAGTTCAATGTAATACGTCTCAGCTAAATCAATGGTAACTGGTGGAACTCGTATTTTTTTTAAATATAACAGCTATTTTTAAAAAGGAAGGTATGTGATTTTCTTTATATGCCTTTGCACTTTTGTCGAGAGTACATGTCATACTATGAAACACCTTAAAGAAAGAAATCACATAAGAAAAGCGATTTAAAGTTAAAATATATAAAATTTTAAAATTTTATGCATACTATACGCAGATAGAACTGAATCAAATATCACATTTCTGTGTAAACTCACAAAAACTCAACATTTAAATATCTTCATAGTGGTTAGGTCAACATAATAGTTCAGAATTTTTTTCCAGAGGTTTATTTCTATTTTATCACATACCTAAATGACAATTATAAAACGAAACAAACCAAAAAACAGAATAAATAAATCGTTTTGCAGTTCAGAATAACTGAAAACCACCTATACTCGGAAACAAAATGATTCATGATGGCAATTCAAGGCAGGGTAATAGCAACTAACAACTACAAGCGACATTGTTTAAAAGAAGATGTGCCGGAAATGTGGCAATGTTGAAGAGACAATAAAGCATGTAATTGCAGTGCTATGCATACCTAGGAAGACATAATCAGTTGGCCAAAATAGTGCACCAACAACTAGCCATCAAGAACGGCCTGCTGAAAGAGAACTCTCCACCATACTATTAATATGAGCCACAACCAGTACTGGAGTCGGATGGGCTCATATTTATTTTTATTCGATGACTACAACAAACCGAAAACTCTTCTTATAAAGAAAAAGAAAAATTGGGCATCAGAAAATTATCAAGACTGAGAGAGAGAAGATATAGAAGTACGAGAATCTGCGATATGATTCAAAGAACACGTGGAAATTAAAATAAGTACGATTCCACCCCCATGGTAATTCCGCGTATGGAACAATGGCGAACAACTTGATGAGGAAATTTCTATGAGAGGATAAAGGACCCAAGGTGAACTTTCCTCTTCGCGTCCAAGCCGAACCACTTTAATAACCTGGGGGTCATAATAATAATAATAATAATAATAATAATAATAATAATAATAATAATAATATTAATAATAATAATAATAATAAACACAGAAATAAGTATGTAGCTTACGTTAATTATAAAATGGTTTTCGAATCGGTACCTCACGACTGTCTACTACAGGTACACAAGATATATAAAAGCTGGATGGTGGTACGCCATAATCCAATTAAATGATGAAAGATGCCAGATAAAAATAGACCCAATCCCAATATACAGGGTATCGCAGAAAATGTGGGATATATTTCGCATTCAGGTAGAAAATAAAAAAATTATATGGAACTTTTCTGTAAAAATGTCGAAGATACGGCCTCTTAAGAACGCTGCTGGAAATCGGTTTTTCTTGAATAACTTTTGAAGTACTTGGTATAATTTAATACAAATTTTACGCGACCACACAGTACTAAGGACCTCTTAAAACGGAGCCCTTAAAAAACATTTACTTGGTTATTGTACTAGGGGCGGACTAGGTTGTACATTATAATTATATCGTTTTGAAATATTGTTGGGTTTAGGGATCACTAAAATAAAAGTCCAAGTCTATTTAAATTTTGCGACGTTTCGCAAAATATATTTTTTTGACTTAAGTCTTTGACTTTAGTCCAACATATTTTATTAATCCCTAAACCCAACAATATTTCAAACGATATAATCTTATTTGGATCATTAAATTTAAAAAATGTACACTATAATGCTTAAGTGTTTAACACCCTGTATGATAAAGACTCTGAAATAATAATTATGGATGGTTTGAACCTTAAACTAAAGAAAAGGCACTCCTGTTCATTATCGATAAAATAAACCGTTTAGGAGAAAAGAAAATTAGGAAATCACTGTTTTATTTGAATTAAAAAGAACCATGATATGTTTTTTTCAGCGATGCGACAGTTATTCAAACAACAGAAAAGTTCCATTTTCAGTTATTTTATCTAAAAAGTACGTTTTTAAAAATGCAGCGTAGTTCTTAGAAAGGCACCTTAACGAAATTGTTTAAAAAAATGTAATATTTTTCTTGAGATGAAAAAACAACCTGAAAAAAAATGTAATAAATAAAAAAGCTAATAATTAAAAACTTTATAAATAGGTTCACCTTGGGCTCCGCTACGTCTGATACACTCGCGGATAGGACGAATCATGGACTGCTGTACTCGCCACAACAACCCTGAATTGTTCCTTATCACATCACAATGAATCCTGATTCTCTGTAAAAGTTCCTCCCAAATATCGACAGGAGTTGAATACGCCAAGGTTTTGAAGTAATCCTATAGGTAAAAAATCCAATGGCGTTAGATCGGGAGACCGAGGAGGTCAGGCAATGTATCCTCCTCGGCCTATCCAACGGTTTGGAAGAACGTTATTTAGGTGGTTCCTTACAGCAACGCTGAAATAAGGTGGGGGCTCCATCATGCATAAAATACATGTTTCGGTGGATCGTAACTAACAAATGCTCTATAAATCCAGAAGATTATTCTGAAGGAACTCCAAATAAAGTTCTCGATTCAATCGTGGCATTACGACGAATGACCCAATCAAAATATTTGCCAATGACTTCTGCTCAGATATTAAATGATTGGAACTGATGTTGATGATGAGAAATAACAGCAGCATGAGGATTTTCAACAGCTCATACATGCAAGTTATGTAAGTTTACAATACTATTTTTGGTAAACCCTGCTTGATCGGTAAAAAGAATAATGCTAATAAAGTTTGGATTAGTGCGCTGCTGATCTAATAATCAGTTCCCGAACTGTATTCTACGAGAAAAATCTTCAAAAGTTAGTTCAAGCACTTTTTTATAGATGATATGGGTATAACAGCTGTTCTTAAGGTACTTTATGTATTATTGTTTTTGGTGTATTAAGCTGAGCAGCTAATTTTTGAGTGCTCATTTAAGGAGTATCAGCTACAACATCCTCCAATTGTACCGTACATACTGTTATTCTCTGACCAGCATCAGTACTTTTTTTCCAAAACTTCCTAAAATTACAATAAAAAAAGTCAATAATGTTACCTTAATAAGTGGAATCGCCTACCAGTTTCCCTTATACGTTGGTCAATTTATTGAAATGTTTTTTGATTTGGAATAGTGCGATTAGGAAATCGTTTTTCATACCTTTTTGCTTCCAATGTATTGCAAGACGCAAGACCATACATAAAATGCATATCTGTAAATAAAGGATCAATGTATTAACAACGTAAAAGATAGGTATTTGTTTATTGTGTTCCATAGAAACGTTTGCGTTTAGAAAAATAAAAAATGTCAATAAAAAGATGGAAAAATATTTTCGTTTACATTCTTTTTCAGGTTGTTTTTTTACGAACGACATTGGATTTTTAAAAACATGTACTTTTTCAGATTAAACAACTTAAAATGGAACTTCTATGTTGTGTAAATAACTGTCGCATCGCTGAAAAAAGGAACATTTATCATGATTCTTTTTAATTTAAATAAAACAGTGATTCGTTAATCATTTTTGTTCTTCAAAACGGTTCATTTTATTAATAATGAACAAGAATGCCGTTTCTTGAGTTAAAGGTTCAAGCTATCCATATCTATTACTTCGGAGTCTTTATCGTATAGGGTGCTAAACATTTTAGTCCGCCTCTGGTAAAATAAACTTAACGTGTTTAAAGAACTTGGTTTTAAGAGGTCCTTAGTAGTATTAGTCACGTAAAATTTTTATTAAATTATATCAAGTACTTTAAAAGTTATTCAAGAAAAAACCGATTTCCAGCTGCGTCTTTAAGGAGTCGTATTTTCTTAGCAAGGGCCTACAGGATTCTTTTTATAGGAAAGTTTCATATATTTTTTTTATTTTATACCTGAATCCGAGAGATTTTCCACATTTTTCGGGACACCCTTATTGGTTAAGCTTTCTAAGAAGAAAAAAGTCACTTCATAACCGTAAATCTAACACGTATCTATCTATATTTCATTGAAGCTTAGCAGCCATAAAACCCCGAAAAATTGAATAGTGTTTATATTTAAGAAAACCATCCTAGATGTCTTTTCTCGAATAGTAGCGAATAGCAGCAGTACCCTTATGAAGGTCTCAATGTATCAACACACAAGCACTGTTATATCATCAGCAAAACGTGTGTATCTTAAATTCAAATCAATATTAAATAAGCCATGTATCAAAAAAAGTAAGGACCAAAACTGATCCTTGAGGTAATTCAATACTTATTTCTTCCATTGCGGACGTTGCGCCACCGAGCCGCATCATGTATGATCCGACGTATGTCTGCACTAACCAAATATCTCTGCACTATCAAAATCTAATTCCATGTCTACAGTGTCAAATGCCTTACTTAACTGACAAAACATCACTATGTTATACTGCTGGGTATGAAAGCGAGGAAGCGTTGGTTATAACTTTTGAAAATAAACATTTTCTAAACATGTGATTTATTATTTTTTGATTGATTATCAAGGTTAGACAGAGATTCAATTATTTTAAAATTCATATCATAACTATTTTTATATTATAAATTTTACGGAATTGAATAAAACTTATTTATGCTTCTTGCTAAGTCAATTGGATCTGATGTCAAATAAAACTCAGGTTAAGTTTTAATAAAAAAAGTAAAAATCGATTGTCCAAACATTACAAGTACAAACGTACAATTGACTTAGAAAAAAGCATAAAACAATTTTGGGTCACAAAAAAACAACAAAAGTTACTTCTTTAATCGAATATGTTTTCAAATGCATTAATATTGATTGGATTATCTAATGGATTTAGTATATTATTGATTGGACTTAGTATATACAAATTCTTGAATTATAATCGAAAAGTAATTAATAAAATCATTAGAGCCAAGAACTTCACAGTGATAAAAGACCTTGGACTACATATTTTTTTACCTGATTGTGAGGAGGGACCACAAAATGTATAATCTGCTCTCTATGATCAGATATATAAAGATCAAAAAAACCCTCCGGCCACTATACTCTTTCCTGGGTGCAGAGATGCCGCCATATGCTCCAAGGCATCCAAGAAGGTGTAAGAACTTCCCAAGGTGACCTATAGACAACTAAAACAAAAAGGTTAAATTATGTTACGTTATTCATGCCCTGCCACAAGTTAAAATAATAAAGTTATTATGAGGGAAATTTCATTCCGTAATCTTAAAGTAAGCGAAAAGTACAAAACAATCTTGATATTTCTGAATTATTTCATAACCATATGTCGGAAACAAATAGAAGTTTTAGACACGTAAACATTGTTTGAAGATTTTTTTAAGTCCAAATAAATAAATATTACGATTTTAAATAATTTGAACACTCTTTTTTCCTAATAATTTCCCATCCTAATGAATCTCTGGTACAGTCCTAAGGAATTTGACCGCCATAAAGAAGAAACTAGTTGTGGTGCGTTGTATAAAAAAAAAACAAAGCTCAGCAATAGTTCCTTCTCTATAGTAGCCATAAACTTGGAGTTTGCAAAAGTCTAAAGAAGTCAGGGTTGGTGACCTAAGCAGGCGAAATTTTAAAAAAAATCTGAAATCGCCAATAAAAACCATTTTATTATGTGCAAAAAATATACTAAATTTATTAAACAATATATCACATTAAAGAACGCGCGTTTACGGAACATACCAACATTTTATTTGTTTTGCTTAAAAAGAAAAAAGTTGTACACTTTCCTTTGTCGTGGGCTAGCCAAAATAAAAAGACACATAATTATTATCAGGTTCCTGCTTTCTTTGCCATATCACATACATTAAGCCTCTCATTTTATGCATTTCTCTAGATCTTGAGTTCTCCAGTCATTAATTGCAGAGTACTCGAAGTTTTAATTACAGCCTTTTATCTTCATGGTATATTTCTATCCTACACAGGTATTTCCTCCGAGTGCAGTATCCAGTTTTAGTCCCATTGTTATTCTGTTGTCATATATATATATATATGTAGTCCAACATTCTCTAAATAATATTTTTTAATGGTCTTGAGGAATGTGCCTCTTTGGTGATCTATTTCATACAACTACGAAAACCAAAGCAATTGAATCTCGGATTTAGGTCGTACTTATATTCCCTCACTATACTTAAGCTATCTTCAAAATTCCAACTTAACTTTTCGCACTCTGACATAGTGACATGCCAGCTTGATTTTTCCAATTGAATAAAATTAGAAATAGCATAGATTTGTGGAATCTTAAACAATATAAACACTTCTAAATTTGAAAAAGGATTTATAATAGTTATTAATGCTATTTTATTTTCGTTGTATTAAAAGAAAACCATTACCGTTATTCCAGGGCTATTTCCATAATTCAAATGCTATAAGCATGTTCTACGTCACGAAAGCCACCACTTAATGGTTATTCATAACATTTTTTTTTAGATCAATCAGATCGAATATTGGAAAAACTAGTCCAATTTTTGCTTTTCCCAATCAGCTAGTCTCTTGTATATTAATTACAAACGTGTGAAATCTTGGTCGTTTAAAAACATCATCTGCTAAAGTTTATTGAACATTTGATCAACATATTTTTCATAAAAATTTTTAGCGTTTTATTCAGAGAAAAAAATCGTATTTTTCTTAAGTTTATACATATACAGTGTGGCCCAAATTGGGTGTACATGTATGGGTATCTTGGAAACTATAAAAGATAGAAAATTGGCTAAATAGGGAAACTTGTAGGCCATTTAGTTACCAATTAAGTGCCGCTTTCAGAACGATTTTATCTTTTTCCGATTTTGAAATATTTGGAAAAAATCAAAAAGTTGCATTTTTGAAAAAGAGCTGTATTTTTTTTATTTCAACGTATTTTTAAAATCTGTAAAAACATTTTTAGGACAACTTTTTAAGAGCAACGCATACCTGAATTCAGTTTTTGTTTTCGACGTTTCGGTTCTGAGTTTCCATCCTCAACTTCTTTTTTTCTTATGGCGGCCATTTTGTTTTTTTACTGAATTAAAAAGATCTTTTTCTTCCCTTTAAAATGATGTATAAAACTTTATGAAAATATTTTGTGTTTAAGTCAAAAAAATAGATAGTTTATTTTTCGCTGAGTTGGCCATGACTTTTATTGGCATTTTGTCATACACACAATTTTTATAAACTTACTAACTTGCTAACTTATACTTTTACGTAATTTCTAACTAAAACAATTAACTACTTGTAACAATAATATTACATTAAACTATTCAAAATGACGGTCATTTTTGTTAAAACATTTTTCACATTTTTTTAAAACACTCCTAGTTACCTTGCGCAGGGTGTTTCTATTTATATTATTTATTTCTTATAAGACATCTGAACCCTATCCTCTAGTTGTTCGAGTGTCGCAGGAGGTTCAAATTCGTAAACTTCATTTTTAACATATCCCCAAAGATAAAAATCCAGGGGTGTAATATCTGGAGACCTAGCTGGCCAATTTACAGCACCGCGATTCGCGATAAGTTTATTATTAAATGCTTGCGTTAACAAGTTTTGAACGTCCCGAGTATTATGTGCGGGACACCCGTCCTGTTGAAACCATCACTCCATATTTATTCTTCAGGTATTATAGCTCTCACAGCAGGTAATATCTGCTTTTCCAAAAGATTTAAATATCTTTGACCTGCCAGTGTTTGGTTATAAATAAAGGGCCCAATAAGGCGATTATCTAAAAACAATTATAGCATTTTACTTGAAAATTATTTTGTGGAGTGGGTAATTAACTTACCGTACATACCACACCATACATTAAATCCAAATCTTACTTGTAGTCTACGTTCAGCTACTTCATGAGGATTCTCAGTAGCCCAAAAGTGACGATTATGCCTGTTAAATACTCCGCAGTTGCTAAAAAACGTTTCGTCGGTCCAAATAATTTTTCTGCTGAAATTAGGTATTTCTTGACATTGCCTTACAAACCAGTTTGAAAATTCTAATCGTCTTGGGTAGTCTGTATCCCTTAAACCTTGAACAATAGTAGGCTTATATGGATGAAATTTTTTTTTTAAGGACTCTTTGAATGGTAGTCCTTGGTATATTCATATCAGTTGCAGCTTTTCGGGTCGATGTTTTCGGGTTGGCATTAAAATGATCTAAAATGTTTTCATCGCGAGCTTCATTGTCCCTTTGATAATTTTCTGGCATCGGTATTTTAAAACTTCCATGGGTTTCAAGGTTCACGACAAGCCTAGCGAATAGTCTTGGACCTGGCTGTTGTCTCTCAAGATACAGTTTCAAATATCTAGCGATTGCAAGATTTGCATTTCTATTACATGTAATATAACATTCCAATATGTCAAATTTTTCGTCACTGGTATATCGCATGGCTATTTTCGGAAATTAAAAATTTAAACAAAACTCACTAAAGACAAACGAAAACAACTAGATACGAAAAAACTATTTAACACTAACAAGAACAAGAACAAAAAAATAACAAGATAAGAACTACTAAACAAGATAAAAAGTTAAATCAAATAAATAATATTTTGCAAAACTGTCAGTAAATGACGCTAAATCATTAAGCAATAATAATCGTTTATACGACAAATCGCCTCCGTAGTCATGGGTCATGGCCTCCGCATTCATGGCCAACTCCGCGAAAAATGAACTTTGTAACTTTTTGACATAAGAATGAAATATTTTCATAAAGTGTTATACATCATTTTAAAGGGAAAAAAAAGATCTTTTTAATTTAGCAAAAAAACAAAATGGCCGCCATAAGAGAAAAAGAAGTTGAGGATGAAATCTCAGAACCGAAACGTCGAAAACAAAAACTGAATTCAGGTATGCGTTGTCCTTAAAAAGTTGTCCTAATAATGTTTTTACAGATTTTAAAAATACGTTGAAATAAAAAAAATACAGCCCTTTTTCAAAAATGCAACTTTTTGATTTTTTCCAAATATTTCAAAATCGGAAAAAGATAAAATCGTTCTGAAAGCGGCACTTAATTGGTAACTAAATGCCCTACAACTTTCCCCATTTAACCAATTTTCTATCTCTTATAGTTTCCAAGATACCCATACATGTACATGTACACCCAATTTGGGCCACACTGTATATTATATATTTTTAATAGTTGGACACACTTGCAAGGAAAACCTATCGCGCCCGAGGGGCAGCAAGTGCGCGAAAGTGTCGGTGGATATTCATCTTAAATCGCTGTCGGTTGTTGCTGTCGGGAAACACGTCTGCGGGTCATGCATGTCCGTTCCAAAGTGCCCTGTCTTCCAGGTAAAAGCATTCTGATAGAGAGCTGTTCTAGGAGCCTCCAGGGCGACGATCCATGATTTCTCACTGTCTGTCGTCTTCGTTGGGCAGGAGTCAAATGTGGTGAAATGACCTGGGCTATTTCTTGGGAATACTTTCCATTGAAGTATCTATAAAAAAGAGCAATTGCTCAGAAGAATAAAGGTGCTTCTTAAGAAGAACGTCCAATTTCTGAGAAGCACGCTTCGCAATATCTGACACATGGGTATGCCATGATAGATTAGTCTCGGCGGTGACTCCTAGAAGACTCAGACTGGTTTTTAAAGGTATTATTCTTCCAGCCATAAGAATGTTGGGGCCACCTATGATAGTCTTTTTGGTTATAACTAACAGCTGCCTGCGTCTTTCCTGCATTAAACTTACGAGGTTACGAACTTTACGTTTTCTACGCTTTCTAAATCTTCGTTAAGTGCCATCGTCGTCTGCAAAACAATAAAGATCGTTTTTTATATCGTATAGCAAGTCATTAATTTATATTAAGAAAAGTGTTGGTGAAAGTATTGCTCCTGGAGGAACTTCTGCATTAATTTTAAACATCTCAGACTTGCGTTCATCCAAAACAACATAAATAGATCTATCCCCTAAAAAACTGATAAACCAGGAGCAAATTGTCGCGAAAAGACCCAAGGCATTCAATTTGTTTAACAAATTTTCCTACCACACTCTGTCAAAGGCCCTGAACATATCCAATGCCACCGCTCTTGTGTTGTTCGGTGTTATGTTATTTCGGTTATTCATTCATGCGAGTAGCATTAAAACTAAATAAGTGTAATAAATTAGATCCTAAATAAACCCCAAATACCAAATTTCAATCAAATTGGACCAATAGTAAAAAAGGTGATAGGTATTCTGTCTGAGAATTTTGGAGGTGGCAGCGTAGCCCGA
This sequence comes from Anthonomus grandis grandis, assembly GCF_022605725.1. Classification (NCBI taxonomy): domain Eukaryota; kingdom Metazoa; phylum Arthropoda; class Insecta; order Coleoptera; family Curculionidae; genus Anthonomus; species Anthonomus grandis. The sequence continues at coordinate 12,146,445 of NC_065556.1, forward strand.
AGCACGGTTGTTTGGCTTAAGCAGTTCAAAGTAAATAAGATCAGTTTTTAGTGCTTTTAATTTAATTTTTTTGTTGTCTATCAGTAACTGGCAAGTGCATTATCCATCAGTGTGTTATCGTGGCGAAAGAAATACTTATAAAGTCAAAAATTGCTTTGACAACCTTTATAAACAATCGAATTCGACTTTGAACCGAGGTCGTATTTCATGGTATTCTATTGTAACGACTGAGTTGTACTCCCGCGCCGTTGTCAATATGACCTCAAAATCGTGTAAAATGTGTAAGGCCAACATTGGAAAAAAAAATGAAATTGCAGTGTAGCCACTGCAAAGGTTATTTTCATATTCAGTCTGGAAACGTTACCCAAGTAGATGCTCGAGTGATGCAAGCAAAGAAATCTCCGTGATGCTGTACAGAATGTAAACAAGATGAGGATGCGTCAGTAAATAATATTACTAGGAGATCGCTGCTTTTTGCGCAACCCAGTACGTCTAATGAAGATCCGGAGCTTAAGATGCTCCTCAGAAGCCTTCAGGATGGAATTAAGGATCTTCGAAAATTCGTAGACTTTTTAAACGAAAAGTACGAAGAAGAAAAGACCCGCTCAAAAGTTTTGACGGACATGGTAAATAAAGTTGTACGAGAGAATGCTATCCTAAAACAAGAGGTAGAATGTTTGAAATCATCTCAAGCCTCCCAGAATAAATGTATCCCAAATAATGTATGCATAACAGGGCTAATTAAGCGGGAAGAGGAGAAAAACCAGACGGCTTCAAAAGCAATCAGCCTTTTTTAATCTTTAAATATTGATGCTTCTGAGGCTAACATAGAATATATAAAACATGTTTCACTAAAAAATGGCGGTTTTAAGGTTATACTTCCTACTCTACCCACTGAGCTGAAAAGGGCGGTTCTGGAAGCGCGCTCTAAGATGCGAAAAATGACAGTGAAGAATTCTGGCTGGGAGACTCATTGGATCGAATTTTCTTAGATGAAAATATGACCAAAGACACATACGAACTTTTTAAAAAAGCCAAGAATTTGAGACAAAAAGGTTACAAATTTGTATGGCACAAAAATGGACAGATCTTAGCTAGGAAGGATGATGGTGAGCCAGTAATTAAAGTAGTAAAAGTAAAGTAAAAAAAACCAGTAAAGCCAGTAAGGTATGATTTATATGTTTTTTTTTCTAACTTTTTATGGCATCTAATCTCAAAGTGGGTCATTTAAACGTCCGTTCATTGCTGCCAAGCATAGTAGATATTAAAAATTGCCTTCTTGGTCTTAAATTGGATATTTTGGCTATCTCAGAAAGTTGGCTTTCTAAGGACATTTCTAGTGTCTATCGAGGGCTACCGGTTTTTAAGAGTAGATCGTGATACTAGAGGTGGTGGTGTTGGTGTTTATTTCAGAAGTGACTTGAGTGTAACTGAATTTGATGCTTATGATAAGAACGAGGAGTTGGAGCAATAATGGCTTATTATGAAGGTAAATACCAATAAATTGGGATTAGGATTTTTTATCGTCCTCAAAAATTCAACGCTTTAAATGCAATTAATCTCTTGGAGAATTCTATTGGTTACATTTTACCTCTTTGTGATGAGTTGATTTTGTTGGGCGATATTAATATAAACTTGTTAGAATATGCGACTATTAATGAATCTTTCAACAATTTGCTTGAGTCTTTTAATTTCAGACAGATTGTTATGAATCCCACTCGATTTTCATTAAAAAAGGCCTCTTTAATAGATGTGATTATCATTTCAAATGAGAAATTGCTGAATGGTCGGGTCTATCATCACGATATGCATGAAACATCTGATCCTCAATTAATATACTGTAATATTACAATTAATATGCCAGTGTTGCCTCCGAAAATTCTCGAGTATCGTGACTACAGGAATTTTGATCTAGAAAAATTTAATAGCGACTTATTTAACCTAAACTGGGGACAAATATTTAATCAAGTTGATCTTAATGACAAAATTAGTACGCTGACAGATAATATTTTGTTACTTTTTGATAAGCATGCGCCAAAACGTAAAATAAGGGTAACCAGACCAAAATCTCCTTGGTTTACTGGGGTTTTTCAAACAATGCAAAAATATAGAAATAGCCTTTTGTCAAAGTATAAAAAGTCAAAAAACGTTGGTGATTGGGAGGATTACAAAAGAGCTAGAAACTTCTTTACACGGGTGGTTCGCAATGAAAAAAAGCTTATCTCAATTTTCTGAGCACCACAAATAATTGCAAAAAAATTTGGCAAGGTCTTAATGACATGAATGTTTATAATAAAAATAAAAGCAATTATCACATTCCCATGCAACTACAGGATCCAAATGACATAAATAACTTTTTTATTCAATCTGTACAGCAAATATGTCCAAGTGTTGATCCAGATACAATAAAATTTTACCAAATCAATTCGACCGTTTAATTACGAAGTCGGGCGTGCTATTTCTTCACTTACGTTCAATGCATCAGGGTCGGACCAGATTACGCTTTAAATGCTTAAACTATGCTGTCCAGTTATTATTCCGTTTCTAACGCATATTTTTAATCAAATGATTGAAACTAGCACTTTTCCCCAACAATGGAAAACAGCTACAGTTTTACCCTTAGCAAAAAATAGTGATCCTAAAAGTCACTCAGACTTAAGGGCAATTAGTTTGTTGTGCGTGGTTTCTAAAACTTTTGAAAAAATAATATACCATCAAATTTTTGATTTTTTGCAAAAAAATAAAATCTTTTCTATAAATATCAGTCAGGTTTTAGAAGAGGTTTTAGTACAATTACAGCTTTGCTGGACGTTTTGGATGAAATTATCCAGTCGATAGATAAAGGAGAACATTGTGCCCTGGTGTTACTTGACTACAGCAAGGCCTTTGACACGCTGGATCCAGAACTTATGTGTGCCAAGTTACAGTATTATGGATTTAACGACCAAACCATGAAACTTTTAAGAGGTTATTTAACACAAAGATCTCAGCGAGGCACCGGTGTATAACCAACAAGTGTAAATTAAAGCAATTTGCTGATGATCGTCAGATTCAGTTTTCTTTTGAGAAGGCAGGCTGTTTTGAAGCTGAAAGACAAATTAACCAATGATTAGATCAAATTCATGCTTATTCAAATAAAAATGGTCTAAAATTGAATCCAAAGAAGTCAGTGGTGCTGTTTTTTGGTAACAAGAGGGATTATGTATTGTCCAACGTAAACGTAAAAATGATGGGCGAGGTAGTACCGGTGGTTACTGAGTACAAAAACTTGGGCATCATTCTAGATAGCAATTTGCGATTTAAATCGCATGTTGCTAAAATATGCCAGAAAGCGTACTATGCGCTGAGAAAGCAAGCATTTTATCAATTTTGCACTTAAAAAAATACTTTGTGAATCACTGGTGCTCTCTTATATCAATTATGGCAACTATGTTTACGGACCTTTTATTGATTATGGGACAAAGTTTAAATTGCAAAAGATACAGAATTCTTGTGCACGATTAATTTTCAATTTAAGAATCAGGGATCACATAAGTCACAAAATAAAAGAACTACCGTGGCTTAATATCGAAAAGTACATCAAAATTACAAATTTTTTTTGCTTGGTTTTGGTTCTATATGAATAATTATTATTTTTTACAAAGTAATCCCGGGGCATTGTGTGGAAGCGCTGTTTTTTCTATTTTGTTTTCTATTGTTTTGTTTTTAGGCTAAGCTATTTATTATCTATATATACCTGTATAGGGAAACACTGATATATTTTCGAGCTTGCAGAACATTAAATTTTTCCGCATTTTTCCTATAATTATACATACATATATTATTGTTAATAAGAATCAAATTGGTTACTGGATGATGACTACTAGTAAATTCAAAGTTGGCCACTTAAACGTAAGATCAATCTTTACGGGTTTTCCTGAATTACGTGATATGATAGAAGCAAATAATTTTGAGATATTTTTGTTGTCTGAAACTTGGCTGTCTGAGGGGGATGATTCTGACGCATTTAAGATTCCGGGTTACCAAATGTTTAGAAAAGATAGGGTCGGCAGGGGGGGAGGTGTGGCTGCTTTTGTTAAATGTACATATCAAGTTGATATATTGACTTTTGATTTTAATATTAATCCTAAACTTGAATACCTTGTTTTTAAGATTAGGTTGGGAAATAAGTATTATGGCTTTTGTGTTTTTTACAAGCCACCAACGCTAAATTTTAGTGCATTAACCGCTGACTTTGATAATATATTTTCATGTCTTTATCCTGCTGTAGAAGAAACTTTTTGTTTAGGGGACTTTAATATTAATTTATTGAGTCTTCAAAATCCACTTACTACACTTTTTGAAAACTACAACCTACATCAAGTAATTGAAGAGCCCACACGAGTAACGGCAAATGTAAGTACTCTTTTAGATGTCATATTTGTTTCTAATGTGCTGTTGGTTTCTAATAAGGGTGTGTTATCGGCTGATGCCGTATCCGACCATAAAATTATATATTGTGAATTAAATTTAGCAAAAATAAATTGCAGTCAAAAAATTGTTAGGTACCGTTGTTTTAAAAATTTTAATGTATACAATTTCAATGCAGACATGCACAATTTGCCGTGGGATAATATTTTTTACGAAAATGACATTAATATGAAGATATCTATGTTTAATAACTTTATTTTAACCCTTTTTGATAGGCATGCGCCTGTCCGAGAATGTCGCATTACTAAGCCTAAAGCACCATGGCTCACAGAAAACCTAAAAATCTTTATGAGACAAAGGGACGATGCCTTGCGTATATTCAAACAGTCAAAACTATTGGAAGATTGGAATACTTACAAAGGTTTAAGAAATTTTACTTTGTCTCGGGTTCGGAGAGAGAAGAGGAAGTATATCGATTCACTTTTTTTAAATAAAAGAGAACCGAGTCAGCTATGGAATGCACTAAAAAGTTTTAATATTTGTAAGAATAAGGATGGTCTAATTCCGTCGTTTCTCTCTGATCCCAATGAGATAAGTAATTTTTTTGACTTAACTGCGCAGGTCAATCCAGGCTGTGAGGAAAAAACGTCTTATTATAATAATAACTTTTATAGAGATGCGAATATGTTTAGTTTCCATTTAACGAGTCCGGATGAGGTTAACAAAATTTTAAATAATATAAAAACAATTGCGATAGGTACCGATCAAATTTCTTCATTAATGCTTAAGTATTGTAGCCCCTTTGTTGACTTGTACTTAACCCACATTATAAATTGTTGCATAGAGATAAGTTACTTTCCTGATCAATGGAAAACTTCAATGGGAAAACCTTTGCCTAAAATGTCTACTCCTACAACTCTTAATGACATTCGCATTATAAGTATTTTGCCTGCCGTTTCGAAAATTTTTGAAAGAATTTTTTATAATCAGATATATAACTATTGCTTATCTAATGAAATAATACCAAATTCATAATGTGGTTTTAGGAAACATTTTAACACTTCGGTAGCACTTTGTAATGTAACTGATGACTTATTTAGAGCTTGTGATAAAAACATGCATGCCGTTTTAGTGCTGTTGGATTATTCTAAGGCGTTTGACACCATTAACCATAATTTGTTGTGCGCTAAGCTTAAGTATTACGGTTTTAATAATAACTCCTATTTGCTTTTAAAATCCTATTTGTCTAATAGATATCAAACGATTTTTTCCGATAACAGAAAGTCTGAACAAGTAAGTATTAGTTGTGGAGTACCGCAGGGTTCTATTTTGGGTCCTTTGCTTTTTATAATGTATACCTCAGATGTTTTAAAATCGCTTAAATATTGTAAGCTTCAGGCATTTGCTGATGATACGCAAATTTATTATTGTTTTGATTACAGCGACTATAAAGAGGCCGAATCACTCATAAATGAAGACCTGCAAGCACTAGGCTTAAACTCAAAAAATCACAATTTAAAATTAAATCCTAATAAGTCCCAGCTTATGATATTTGGTAACAAAAATCAAAGGGAGTTTTTAAAATCTAATATAAATATTAATTTCGATAATACAAGATTGGAATTTGTAAACAACGGTAAAAACTTGGGGGTTATTTTGGATGAACAATTAAGATTTAAGGAACACCTTAAAAAAAATTTTCAAAGAACTTTTATGTCCCTGAAAACATTGTATAATAACCGCCATATGTTAAATGTAAAGTTAAGAAAACAATTATGTGAATCCCTTGTACTGTCTCATTTTAATTATGCTGACGTAGTTTATGGGTTTTGTCTAGATTTGGAAAGTCGGGTAAGAATTCAAAGGGTCCAAAATGCTTGCGTTCGATTTGTTTATGGTCTCCGAAAATTTGACCATGTATCTTATTTATATAGAGATATTAGATGGCTTAAAATGGATATGCGCAGGATATTACATTTTGCAGTGTTTTTATTGAAAATAATTAATGACACATCTTCCCCTGTCTCCCTTAAAGAAAGACTAATTTTTCGGGACACTGTTCATGGTTTAAATATAAGGTTTTCTAAAAGAATTACGGTTCCACTTCATCATAGTGCCATGTTTCAGAGGTCATATTCTTATAATGCAGCAAATATTTTTTATAAAGTACCAACAAACCTAATTAATTTATCAATTCAATCTTTTAAAATAAAATTCAAGGAACATCTATTTAATTTGCAAACCAATGGAAATTTTTTTGTGGCTTTTGTTATTTGTGCAATTTTTCTGGCAAATTTAATATTTGTTATGCAAGTTTCTTCTAGTTTCTTCTAATTGTAATATTTAATTAATAATTTATTGTAATTTACTAATTAATTTGCCTAAGATATTTTTTTTTTAACTACCTAATTTATTTACTGATGGTAAAGTATAATGTTTTTTTTTTCAGCTTTTTAATAATGTTTTTTTTTTCTCAGCTATGTTTATGTAATTTTAAAAATAAAAGGCATATTTATTTATTTAAAAACGACAAAAGTTGCATTTTGCTTTCTTTCTAAATAATCTCATAACAACACAAACACCTCAGTATTTAATAGACAAACTATCATATAGAACTTCTGTACACAACTTAAATACACGGTACAGAAATCGACTGGAAATACCAAACAAGCCTTTTCAGAGGTTGTTTTAGCTACCACGCCAGCAAACTTTTAAATGAAATACCATCCAGCTTGATAGGTTTGCAAAGACAAGCTTTTAAAAAAAAGTACAGACAGACTTTATTAGATTAATAACAATGTGTTTTTTTACATGATTTTTTTTTCTCCATCTTATTGCTTATTTCTTGTGTCTTTTAATTAGATATTACATTGAACTTCTTGCCCATTACTGTTTTGTATGCATGGATTATTGTTATTTATTATAATTTATGGTTTAGTTCGTTAAATTCATAATTTAATTTTTTATGATTTCATTATTTTGGATTTACCTATATATTTTTTTTCTGTTTTTCTTTATAATTATTAAGATTGTGAATTTAGATACAGTGGTAATCTTTTATATTTTTGTATTCCAAACATTATCTATTATGTATACTGATCATTTATGTACTCGGTTAAAAGCAGCATTGCTGAAATTCGCCGAGTCAAAAATAAAGTCCTTTTTATTTATTTATTTATATATATGGAATGGTTTGAGGAACAGTCAATCAGCACCTCACGACAAAAGCCAAAGATGTGGCTGCGATACGTTGATGATACATTTATCATCTGGGATAAAGGGGAAGACAAACTTCAGGGCTTCTTAGACCACCTGAACAACATGGTGCCAAGTATCAAATTCACCATGAAGACGGAGAAAAATTCGACGCTGCCATTCTTAGATGTTTTTGTCAAGAATACAAATGACATTATAAGAACATCTATGTATCGAAAACCCACACATACTGGACAATACCTACACTTTGATTCCAATCACTCTGTTTCGACTAAAGTTGGAATCATCAGGTCTCTGTACAACCGACCTGTAACCATCTGCAATAACGACGCAGAAACTACTTCCGCTTTAAGGCGGAAGTAGCACTTCTTACTAAAGATCTGCAGTAGAAAGGTTATCCCAAAAAACTTATCCAGAAAACTATCCAGAGATCGATGGCGAAGGAAACCAGAACCAAGCAAGAGGATGAATCAACTGGGCTTCTCGCAATCCCCTATATAAAAGGTACATCCGAGAAAATCCGACGAATTGCTAAGAAGTTTAATCTAAAAACCGCCTTTAAATCTGGCAATACAATAAAAAGTTCTGTTTCCAAAACAAATAATCTACAGCAGACACCAAAAACTGCATCTACCAGATCCCTTGTGAGTGTGGGGACTCATATGTTGGCGAAACCAAAAGACCTTTGGCAGTTAGGATCAAGGAACATCGCAAATGGACGACCACTGAAGAAGTAGCCAGATCAGGCATTGCTGAACATGCTTGGACAAACGGCCATAACATTCACTAGTCTGAAACAAAAATCCTAAGGAAGGAATCACACTGGCGAAAAATAAAATTTCTGGAAGCTGCCTACATAACGCAAAACCAGGGCGTCTTCAGCCAACCCAGTGTGGATGTTCCCAACATATGGAGACCTCTTCTAGCAAACGCTCTCTTCACGCATCATCAGAATTCACGCCTCATTAATCCCATCCAATCATATATAAGCTTGCAGAATAGGAAATTGCTTTAGTTTACACTTGATAATGGTCGGAGATACTTACAGACCAAAACGTCGTGTTGTACGAAAACAAAGACAACGTCAGTCCGACTACCTGTTTATAAACTTTCTTACTATGTAGATCCTCATTGACCTGACCATGAATAACTTGTGTGGATATCCTACCAAAGCAAAGTGGTGTCAGCAAAAAAGGATACACAGTTCACTCATAATATAATCAAGGATTTATCAGAAATGTGATTTAAAGGCGTGTAAGCTTGTAGTTTAAAGTGATTTCTCGTTAAACCGTGCTAACTTTAAAACTTGTATACTAGATCAAACAACTTAAACTTAATTATGGTGATATGTTTTGACACATTATTAATTGCTGACATAGGCTAGTGGGTTTCTAAAAAACCATTTAGGCCACATTAGCAACTAATAATGAGTCAGATTCGTTATCATTGAAACCTGCTTATACTCAATCCGAAAAAATAGAAGTCCTTGTTATTGGTACTATTTTTAAGCCTAGCAAAATCGACATTATTCTTAACTATCGTAACATTTAACATATCGTAACATCAAGAACAAATTAGATTAATTAATTATACGGTGACACGTGTTTCGCTCCTAAGAGCATCATCAGACATTAAAAAGGTTAAAACACCCACGTAACACACCCAGTGTTTGTGTATAATGTGACCCAGTTGCTTGTGCTTTAATCTTTTTAAGGTCTGAGGAGCGAAACACGTGTCACAACTTTACGTATAATTAATTAATAAATTTTTTTGAGACTGAGACTTAATGATGTTCTCTTTTGATAAGAGTCAATTTGTTCTCTTAATAATTTAATTTTCAAACATAATCATAAAATTATGATATATGAACAGTGTAGTTAATTATTCTAATTTTCTGTGCAAAAGTGAAACCTACAAAAAATACATTTCAACAATAACAATATTATATATAAAGTTGAAAAAAAAATGTTTTTAATTAATTCCCATATACATATTTTTAACGTTCATGGTTCTCTTAAATCGTTTACTTTGTAGTTTTTCTTTTGTTCTTATGATGCACGAATAATTGTAATTGTAGAATCACGTTTGAATGTTAAGTTTCTTAAACAAGGAATTAAATTTCATAGGTACACCACCTATTGCTGAAATCGCAATAAAATGAAATGGCAAGTGCGAATGAGTATTTAAAAAAAATTGCAGTAAAGAAAAAAGAAAATAGAGCGAAACACGTGTCATCGCTTTACGTATAATTAATTAATCAATTTACGTATAATTAAATTTTGAGACAAGACTTTATTTAGTTCTCTTTTGATAAGAGTCAATTTATTCTCTTAATGATTTAATATATAAACATAATCATAAAAATATGATATATGAACAGTAGAGTTATTTTATCTAATTTTCTGTACAAAAGTGAAACCTACAAAAAATACATTTCAACAATAATAATATTATATACAGGGTGTCCAAGATAAGGATCCTAAGCATGGGGATCTCGGTACCTGTTGGAGATACAGCTTCGGTTAAATTCGGAAAAAGTTGTGCACTTTGAAGCGTCTTTACATGCCGTTGAGAAACTTAAAAAATTTCCATGGCCTGCTGAGATATTTGGAAAAAACGGAAATTTGCCAATAGCGATTTTATTTTTTCCTGGCTTTATTTTAAAAGATATCAAAAAACTATTGACACTTTCTCATTGACACTTTTAATGTAGTACGTGATGGCGCTTTTAAATTTTATATCCAATGTTTCGTTTTCGAGAAACCATCATAAACCTAATTTTTTTATATGGCGCGAAAAGAAAGTACACCTTGTATCTGATTCCATTTTTTATTACAAATTCAATGATGTATCACATGTCACATTTTTTTTGTTAGTTGAAAGGAAAAATGCAAATTTTCTATTTTTTTAACATATTTTTTAAGTAAGCTTTGGAAACAAATGCTTTGACGTACGGGAATACCTGTTACCGAGTCTGTCATATTTTTCTTAATATCTATTTAGAGAGTGATGAAGCTAAATGAAGCATTGATTTGCATTGTACAGGGTGTCCCATTTTGGGTACTTTTGCGGGATATCTCCGTTATTTTTAATGTTAGCGTGATGCGGTTTTCGCGACAGTGTGCTACTTTTCCGTGAAAATAACGATGCCGTTAACAAAAATTCCAAAGTCCTCTTAGTTTTTAAGATATAGGCCATTTTTGAAAATTCGACATTTTGGGACCCCCCTTGTATTTCGGTTATTCTTTAACTTATCGAATATGTAAAAAAACAGTTTTATAGATTTTTTCCGTTGAATGCACTGGCGTAGATTATTTTTTTTTTATATTTACTGTTTTTGAGTTATAAGCCAAACTTATGTTTTTTTTAATGGAACACCCTGTATATATATGCACTAATAAATTTGTCTTCTTTTTACCTTTTCAAAAATATATAATGGTATGCACTTTTTTTTAAGAAACATACAAATAAATGACAATTTTCTAAAATTAAGGACATAAATTTATTAGTAGGCCATGAATAACAATAACAAAGATAAAACTTAGACAAATCACTAACAAAGAATTGGATTCATTGCAAATACATTGGATGCAATCAAAATATACCTATTGAGACAAAAGCATATTATTAAAAAAAATACACTACAACAGTATAGCTCCAATTTTTACAATAAGGGCTTGTTTTGTAGCATAAAGCAACAAAACATACAAAACAAAAAACTCAACTGTATTTAACAAAAAAAAAAAAAATTAAAGGTAATGTTCAAAATGATGACCATTCTCTCGGATGCAAAATTGGCACATTTTTGTGATTCTTTCAATGGCATTAAATTGAACCATTGGTCTCCTTCGCAGATTTTGAAAGGCTAAGTTAATTGCCTCTTGTATTGTTTTTATTTCGTTATTTTTAAATACATTTTAAAAATAAGGAAAAAAGCAAATAAATTAACGCATTTTATAAATTTAATTTAAAACAGGTGTTCAAACAGGTTTCCGTTATTTTCTAAACATAAGTATGATCTTCTTACAGTAGCAGTTAAAACATCACGCAATATCTCTGGCGTAATACTTTGAAAAGCGGCCGTCACACATTCTCGTAACTCCTGCTCAGTTCCAAAAGAATGTTGATAGACTCGGTTTTTAATAAATCCCCAAAGGAAGAAGTCCAAAGGGGTTAAGTCCGGGGATCGCGCTGGCCAAGACACTTTACTGGAGGTTCCAATCCACTTTTCAGGAAAACGCTGCGAAAGGTACTGTCGAACTTGCCCAGAATTATGTGCAGGAGCCCCGTCTTGTTGAAACCAACAGCTATTGACTTGTGCCAGAGGTAAATCATCTAAGCAGTCTTCTAAATCATTTTGCAATAAATTAAGATATCTTTCTGCTGTTAATGAATAATGGTAAATAAATGGACCTAGTATTGTGGCTCCTAAAATTCCACACCACATATTAAACCCAAAACGTTGTTGATGTCTAGATATTTTCTTAACACGCGGATTTTGTCGCACCCAGTAATGACTATTGCGGCGGTTAAAGATACCATTATTAGTGACCACACTTTCGTCGGACCATATTATTTATGATGGAAAATTAAAATCCTCTTCACAGGCACGTGTATACCACTCACAAAAATGCTGACGTCGTTCGAAATCCCCAGGTTTAAGTCCTTGGCAAATTCTAAATTTGTAGGGGTGATATCTGTTTTTACTTAAAATAAACTGAGCTGTAGATTTGGCACTCCTACATTTTTTTCAATTTGCCTGGTTGATATCTCGGGGTTTTCAATAACTGCTTGTAAAACATTATTTTGAGTTTCTTCAAGAGATTCCTTTTTTCGAGATAAAACAGGCTTTTTAAACGAACCATATTCTTTTAAATTTCGAGCCAACTCTAAGAAAATGGATTTTCATGGTTGCTTTCTATCTGGAAATTTATTAAGATACATTGCTGCTGTATTTACAGTATTTTTGTAGCACAAAATGTAGCACGACAGCATGTCAAACTTCTCTTCATGACTATAATGACCACCAGGCATATTTGAAGATAATAACACAATTTTAGCAATAATAACGACAACAGAAAATAATAATAACAATAATTACTCAATAAACAACACCTCGACAATCACGGTAACAACAACGGCAATTAATATTTAATAAAAAATATGTGACAGGGTAAAAGGTTTTTACGTCAAAGTGTCAAAGCATTTGTTTCCAAAGCCTACTTAATAATATGTTAAAAAAAAAAGAAAAATTGTATTTTTTCCTTTTAACTAACAAAAAAAATGTGACATGTGATACATCGTTGAATTTGTAATAAAAAATGGAATCAGATACAGGGTGTACTTTCTTTTCGCGCCATATAAAAAACAAAGTTGATGGTGGTTTCTCGGAAACGAAACGTCGGATATAAAATTTAAAAGCGCCATCACGTACGACTTCAAAAGTGTCAATAGTTTTTTGATATCTTTTAAAATAAAGCCAGGAAAAAATAAAATCGATATTGGCAAATTTCCGTTTTTTTCAAATATCTCAGCAGGCCATGGAAATTTTTGAAGTTTATCAACGGCATGTAAATACGCTTCAAAGTGCACAACTTTTTCCTAATTTAACCGAAGCTGTATCTCCAACAGGTACCGAGATCCCCATGCTTAGGATTCTTATCTTGGACACCCTGTATAAAGTTCAAAAAAAAATATATTTTTTTAAATTAATTTCCATATACATGTTTTTAATGTTCATGTTTCTCTAAAATGGTTTACTTTCTCTTTTGTATTGTAATTGTAGAATCACAGATAAATGCTAAGTTTCTTAAACAAGGAATTAAGTATCATAGGTACACCACCTATTGTTGAAATCGTAATGAAATGAAATGGCAAGTCGTAAAAAGTTCGAATGAGAAGTATTTCAAAAAATTGCAGTGAAGCAAAAAGAAAATACGTAGCTAACT